>NC_091691.1:10012500-10140000 GCF_041296265.1 Equus caballus
GCGCGTGGCGTGTCCCAGGGGTCTGGAGGTCCAGCCCAGGGCTGTCATGGGGCCCAAGCGAGCAGAGAGGGTCTCCGGGGCTGGGGATCAAGTGGGGCTCGCCATCTGGGAGCAGGGAGAGTGTGGTTGTTCAGGGAAAGTTCTCTGGCAAAGGAGGCTGGAGTCTTGTTTGGGGATAGGGAAGGGGATCTTGATGGGAGAGGCATCCTCTGGAAGGTGTGACGGCTTGTGCAAAGGCACTGAGGCTTGAAAAGGCAATCACCCTAGGCTGGGAGGAGGGAGAGAGCCAACACTGAGGTTGTCTGAAGCCAAGACCAGTGCAGTATCCGAAAGTCAGGCTCTCAGAGACGGGAGGACCTGTGGAAACATCAAACTCAATGCACCATTATGGATGGGGAAACTGAGGCCTGGGGCAGGGGGATTTGCCCACAGCCACACAGCAGGAGCTGAGTCCAGCTCCTTTCATTCACGCACGGGGTCGCAGTGCATTCTGGGGAAGAGAAGCACTGGGGGCCCAGGAGGGGCTGCCAGTCCTCAGGCCTGTTCACTGAGTGTCCGTGAAGGGTGGGGTCCCAGGCGCGCAGACTGCAATTTCCTCAGGGGAAACGAGCTGCCATCCACGGGGAAAGCTGTCTGGGGCTGAACGCCGCCCCTGGACGGGCAGGACAGGGAGCACAGGGAGGTGACCCTGCAGACACCCAGATCGCCTCTCCCGCCAGCAGCTGCCACGGCCCAGGAGAACCGGAGGTCACCAGGTTGGGAGCACTCTGTTCTGACCCCGCTCCAGCCCCGTCCAGAAGGACCGGGTGGGGCTGCTGCCCGGCCCCTTCATCAGCTGAGCTCCCTATGTAATAACAGTAACAATAAATAATAGGCGCTGCCATCGCGGGAACCTTTCCCCGAGGCTGGCATTGCGTGTGGCCAGCCTGACTTCATTGAATGCTCCGTCTCCGCCCCCCGATGCCTGGTGTGGTGGGAGGGCGAGGCTGCCCCATGGCGCCCCAAAGAGAACACCCCGGGGTGCCTTCCTGGGCGCTCTAGCCCCCTCACAGCTCCGGCCCACCATGGTTTGCAGGGCCCTTGCTCGATGTCTGTCCCTCTCATTAGATTTGAAACTCGTGATGACCTAGACCGCGTGCCTAGCACAATCCTTGTCCCCACAGGTCCTCCATCGATGCCTGTCTAATGCTGTGAAATAAACACACACACACACACACACACACACGCACACCAAAGGAAGCCAGGATAAGTGATGACATAAACCCGGATATGTAATGAGCAGATTACAAGCGAGAAACTGCTTTGAAAGGATTATTATTTTATGTTTTACACAAATGAGCCAGGTTCCAAGAGCCACTATTACTGTTTTGGTAAATAACCTTTCACACTTTTTAAGCTATGTGCAGGGATCTCACATGGCTCAATTCCAGTCGGCACCATTCATATTGTATTTTGAGTGACTTTAGTTGTCCAGTGCACAGCCTGGGCAACTGCGTATGGCAACCCTGGGTATGGATATGTCTGTCAGTGTTTATTCTTTATAGAAATGATGCCAGGCTACATATACTATTTGAAAAGTTGCATTTCTCACTAAAAAACTCTGTGATCATCTTTTATGTTAACAAATACTTCATTTTTAAGTGTTTAAAAAATAATTTAAATTCTTAGGCTATTTTCAGTTTTGCTCCATTTATAACAATATCACAATGAACATGCTTTGGGTCATTTGTCCATTTAAGTTCTTGGGGTAAATTCTAAGAATCCTGAGCAAGAGGGTATTTGAAGTTCAAGGCTTTTGAACAAAGGAGAGCACCTTGCAATGGATTGGTCATGCCTGCCATGGAGGGCTGAGTCGAGACGGACAGAGTGCCGGGATCAATTAATAATGTCTGCCATGGCTGTGGGAAGGGAGGTGGTGGCGCCTTTGCCATGTATTGGCTATTCCAGGACTAGACACTCTTAGAGGCCATGAAAGCTCTGAAAAGACTGGGAATTTCCCCTGAGATCTTGTTCCTTATCAATGTCTAGATTTTTAGGATCGATTTATCCAGTTAGCCAGCGCTCCCACCCCAGTCTGCCTCATTCCAGGCATGTTGCGATGGACCTGAGAGCCAGATGACATCCGATTCTTCTCTCTTGACCCTAATCGGTGTCTCCTGACATGTCTTCAGCCTGCAGAGGGAGGACTGGGGATTTCCCACGATTTCAGTATTCCGTTCAGTTTTTATCATTTTAAGGTTCATGCGTTTCTAATTGTTCTGAATACCATGGCAAAATTAATAGTTCTATGGTTGGTTTATTACATTTAGTAAAATTATGTGCATGCAGTGTTTGCCAAGAGAAGACGCGGCAGGCTCCTTAATCATGTAAAGATGATAATTTAGTTGTTACACTTGTTGAAATGATGGGATTAATTTTTAAAAAGTTTGCAAACTGGAGGAGAAACGTAAAACATTAATTTAGTTAGACAAGCAAGCCGACAACTGACAAATCCTTTCAGCCAAACCTGGTAATGGAGACGCTACGGACCCAGCGGGAAGGAGATCCGTCAAGGAGGCACAGGCGCTTTCAAGGAATTGGGAGTTTGATAATGGAGTGTGCTGTGCGACTTTTGGGGAGGCACTTTCCCTCTCTGGGCCTTCGTTTTTTGTTTTATGAAATGGGACTAGATGTGTGGTTTTCAAATCATGCAGAGCCCTAGGGTTTCAGAAAACGTCCTGGGATCTAAAAAAGGCAGGTGGGATGAGGGTTCAGCGGAGTGGATGTCACCTTGGGGGAGCTTGCTGTGACTCCTTTTCTGGGTGCTGTGCCCCATTTCACCTTGGGGACTCTCTCCACCCTCTTTGCCATCCTTCCATGTAGTCCTGGAGGAGTCAGCCCACCTCTGGCTCTGACCCGGGATTGGCCCATGAGATCAGCCCCAGCAACAGTGATTGGTTTGGAGCAGTCACATGACTCGAATCCAGCCAATCAGAGCTGATGAACATTTTTCCTAACACCTTCGCTGGAACGATCTACATAAGGATCCTTCTTTCCTTTGGTGTGGCCCAGCCAGGGGCTGGGGAGGCTAGAGCTGTGGGGGCCATCTGGGTCATGATTCGGGAAGAGTCTGTCTGAGAATGAAGCTAATGCAAAGGCAAGTCAAACCAAAATACAGAGCAGATTCCCCATGTCGTCACTCCAGCTCCTGGATCCAGCCATACCTGATGTCTTGGACTTTTCAGTTATAGGAGCCTATAATTTTTTTTTTTTTTGCTTCATCCATTAACGGGTCCTGTAATTTACAACACAAAGAGTCCCAACTAACCTGGTCTCTCCTCCCGCCTCAACTGGAGCCGAACCGTGTTTATCCATTTTATACTTTGGAATTCCATTTCAAAATTTTGTTTGAACAAAGCATTCTGTTACTAAAAAGTAGGACTGGGACCAGATGGTTCCTCAGGGCATTTGAGCTGTGCCATCCTGTGTCCATGGGTGATGACACGGGTGCGTGTCCACAGGGGTGTGAACCAGGCGTGGGCTCCCACAGAGGAAGGACTCGAGGTCGAGTTCCCTGAGAAGGCGCCCTTTGTTGTGGATCTTGAAGGATGCGCAGGAGTTCTCCAGAGGGAGGGAGGAAGCAAAGGGCCTTCCAGGCAGAGGGAACAGCATGTGCAGAGGGTCTGGAGGTTGAAAGCTGAAAGGCGTTTGGGGAAGACTGGACAATCCGGGGTGGCCAAAGGAGGGGATCTGTGGCTGGTGAGAGGGTGGAGGCCTGAAGAGATGAGATGAAAAAGCAAGTGGGGGCCTCGAATGCCAGCACGAGGAGCCGGACTGTGGCTGGCAGGCAGTGGGCAGCCATGGCGGGTTCTTGAGCAGGAGAGGAGCCAGGCCGTGGAGGGCTGGTGGCTGGGAACAGGCCAGATGTGAGGGGGAGATCAGTGTCCCTGGGCGGCTGTGCTGAGACCTCTGGTCCTCTGTCTGCGGCAGGAGGCGTGGAGGACCAGACATTCGGCTCCAGAGGGATGGCAGGTCCCCGCAGCCCGCATTCCAGAGCCGCCTGGGCCTCTCCATTCCCAGCCCCGGAATCCCAGCCCTATTTTGGGGACGGGGACTCGGGAGGCGCCGGGTGGAAGCCGGGAGGATGGAGAAGGAGCCCCCGACTGCGCCGGGCCCGCTGGCAGGGCGTGATTTACGGGGACGTCGTCCTGTTTCCCAGGGAAAAGCCTTCCTTTCCCACCGCCTCGCGGGCTTGGTTCGCATCGAAGGATGTTAGGAAAACTCTTGCACGTTTGAGGGGCCTGGAGGGTCCCTCCCCCCAGACCCGCCAGACGAGCCGTGTGACATCACGCTTCAGGCCTGTCCCCGCGCCGTTCCGTCTTCCCGGATCACGCTTCCCAGGGTAATAGTAACAACAGCAACAGCAGAGAACCAGCGGCCACGACGGCGGCCGTCAAGGTTTACTGCGCGCCTACTGTGTGCAGGCGCAGCGTCAAGTGCGTTATGTGTGCTTTCTCACGAAATTCTCTCCACCGTAGCAGGAGGAGGGAGAGACTTCTGTGGTCCTGAGTTTGGAGAAAAGGAGGCGCAGAGGGAAGAAGTCGTGCGCCCGAGGCCAGCGCCGAGGAGAGGAGGGGGCGGGGCTCGAACCCGGGGCTGTCTGGGGGGCGACAGGTCGTGCCTGGGGGGGGGGGCCTGGCGAGAGGAAGGCAGAGAGGAGCCAGAGAGGGGAGAGCAGAGGAGGAGGAGGAGGAGAGGGAAACTGAGTCACATCTTGGCGGGCCTGATGAAGAGAGTTCTAGAAGCGGCAGGATCACTTGCAAAGTGTCCCTGAGGCTCCAGGTGCAAAACCACGGGAGAAGATAGAGCTGAAAGGGGGGACCTGGGGGCTGTGTGTCAGGAGGAAGAGGGGCAGGGAACCCCGTGGATGAGAGGGGGTGCAGGAGGCTGGGGCTCCCGGGGACCGGGTCTGGGAGGAGGTGGAGGGCGTTGAGGTCGACCTCCAGGGCTTCTTTCTCAAGGAGCCCCCAGCACCCGGGCCTCTGAGGCTCCTGGCCTCCGTTATCAACCAGAGAGGAGTCCCAGAGCCACAGACGTCCGGTGCCTTTCACACACTCACCTCGACCCAAGTGTGGCTTTTAATGCAGAGAAGCCGCAAGGCAGAGAAATTGGGTGTTGGGGAAAATTTATTGCATTAAAAAAAAAATAGCAACTTGCAGGGCACCACGGACGGTGTGGTCTGGGTACCAGGCACAGCCAGGCGGCTTCTGCCATCAGCTCTGTCCGCGCGTGTCCGTGACGGAGGATCCGAGCTCGTGGGGGCACCATCCAAATCAGGTCAGCGTCTGGTCTGAGGCCCTCCAGGCTGGGAGGCGGGGCGGGTGTGTCAAATGGTCAACTGACCGCCCCTCCCCACTGGGCACAGATGCGCAGGGTGACTCACAACCAGCTTGGTGACCAAAGGTTTGTTACATATGGGGAAACTGAGGCTCAGAGAGGGCAGGTTGGAATCTCAACGTGCGCCAGCCTTTAGAGCTTGTCCTCTCGCTTCTCCCAGGGCCTGGGAACTCTGGCTCCCGGTTGCCCACGGTGGGGGCGAGGTTGGGTTGGTTCAGAAGGAACCCCCTGCGCCCCACCACCCCTGGCCTTTGTGGGTTCCCACCTCCGAGTACAGCGTGAGGTCTGAGCATTGAGGCCAAGCATCTGAGTGACCCCAGTCAGCGTGTGCCCCCAGCCCCAGCCTCTGGACCAACGGGGCCCCAGAAGCCACAAGGCACCGAGAAGATGGGGGGGGCAGAAGGAGGAAGGGGGAGCAGCGTCGAACTGGAGCTCAACTCAAGGGAAGAGGGATGGAGCCACGCGCGTGGGAACAGACTCAGTGGGGACGATGCTGGCCGGCATTCTCCGAGCTCTGCGCCACGGCGGCCTCGCGCCCAGCACTCTCCGCGGATTATCTCACCCAACCCACACAGCAGCCCGGGAGGCGGGTCCTTCATGATGCCCGCCTTACAGATGGGGAAACTGAGGCTCAGGGAGCTGAAGAGAAGGGCTGGGATTCCCGCCCCACTTCCGCATCCCCCTGCTCTGTGCATGATCCTCCCCCAGTGGGGATGGGTTCAGGAAGGCCCCGAGGCAAGGGTGTGGCTGACTGACCGCTTCTGTCCGCAGGCCCCCCGTCGACCCCGGGCGACGCTGGCCCCGAGCTGATGGGCTGTGCCAACAGCGGCACGTCACCTCGCCTTCCCTGAGCGACCTGTGGGTTCCAGGGAGGCAGCGATGGTTCAGACAAATTGAGCTGGCCAGACGGGGCCCTCCCAGAGGGGGCTCTCCCTGCAGATCTGAGCTGCTTTCCGCGGCAGCTGGAACAGCAGTCACGGAGCTGGGAACAGAGGCTGTGCTCCCACTTTGTGCCCTGTGCAGAGCCAGGCTCTCGCTTAATTATCTCATCAAATCCCATAACATCCCAATGAAGTGAGACCAATATCCCCATTTTACAGAATAAAGAGACTTGAGGCTCAGAGAGGTCAAAAGACCTGCCCAAAGATGCACAGCAGAGAGCAGCCGGGCTGGGGTAGGAACACGGGGCTGTCCCTCCCTTCACTCTGCCTTCCTCGGTTCTGGGGTCACCTGTGGACAACCCTCATGAGCCCGGCTCTTCCTGGGATTGGCCCAGTCAGCTGTCTGCTCGAGGCATCAGGAGAAAGGGGAGCCCCATCATTCAGCTTCTGGGATCGTGTCCAGGGATGGCAGGAGATGCCCGCACGTGGAAATCCACACCCTGCTGGGGACGGGTGTACACGTCCATGCACCCTCCCCGGCACATGTGAAGCCTGCACACGCATGTGCACACACTGCAGGCAGACATGCACATGTGTGCACAGCCACACACATGTGTGCCCATGCTTACACCCAGCTGCAGTGGGTGAGCACACTGTGTTCACAGGTGCACAGGTCATGGGTGTGCACACATATGCTTTTGTGTGTACCATACCCACACCCACGTGCACAGGGATGTGTCCAGTCACACTCATGTATGACCATGTTTGTGCAAACATGCACGAGTACACACAGCAGGTGTGTCTACATGTACACACACATGTACTCAGACACACTTGGACCCTCACATGTGTGTCCACAACTCAGGCATGCCCACATACCCACTCAGGGGTACCAGTGCATGTATTTGCACACACACATGCACACTTCCCTGATATGTGTACACACTCACATACGAGTACAATCTCATGCCCTGCACACGGCCTTTGGCACCGGCTGAGCCCTCCACTGCTGGCCTGCGGGCAGGGAGAGAGCCAGAGTGGGGACACAGGGACCCAGGATTGACACCTGGCTCCTCTGTCTCCTAGTCATGTGGGTTTGGGTAGATATTTAACTCTCTGGGCTCAGTTTCCCCATCTGTCCGAAGGGTGATGTGAGAGCCAGCTCTCAGAGTGGCTGTTTAGTTAAGGAAAGAGCCTGGCACATCATAGAGTTCTTAGAATTAGTGGCTGGGTCGGCAGGAGCCATGACTCTGGATGGTGTCGCTGCTTCTTGCCTTGTTGCTCAGGCCCGGTACGTTCCCCCTTCCATCCCCATGTGCAGTCCACATGCCAGCCCTCTGGAACTCTTCCTAGTTCCCCGAGCCTAGGAGGCCTCTCAGGCCTCCCGGATTTTAACCATGCTGTTCCCACTGCTTGGAATGCCCTTCCCCTACATCTCTCCAGAAAACTCCTATGCATTCTGCAAAACCCAGCCTAGGAGTCATTTCCTCAAGGAGGGCCTCTGTGAACATACCCTCCCCTGCTCTCCCACAGCTGCCTGTTTACCTGCCTGTGTCTCCCCGTCAGTCTTCGGTGCCTGGAACGTAGTCGTTACTCACCCAGTCACACTCTCTCCTACGAGAAGCTCCCAGTCTCCAGAGAGCTCGTGCCCATCACTGAATTAAAAGACCAATGACAACAGTAACGGTGGACACCAGCTGCTGGGCGCTGGGCCCCCGATAAACACAGCACCTTCACTGTCTCAGTCGATGCCCCCCAGCTCCATGAGGTCGGAACCCTCATCATCCCATTTTACAGACAAGCAAGCTGAGGCAGGAGAGGGGAAGCGGCGGGCCCGAGGTCGCCCGACAGCACGGGGCTGAGCTGGGGACCTTCTGGACTCCAGTGTTTGCGTCTTAGCTGCGTCCCATGGGGAATGAGTAGATGGCTGACTGGCTGACTGAATGAATGAATGAATGACAAATAGGCGGATGCAGAGACCAATGGCTGCCTTACCTCCTCATCATGACAAGCGCCTTCAATGCCACCAACCCCGAGGCAGATGCTGCAGCCCCCTTCCTGGCTGGTTGGCCCCGGGCCCCCCCGCAGCCTTGATTTCCCGACAGGCCCTGACCATCCCCCTTGTTCTGTCGAGATGCCATCAGACTCTGGGCCTTGGCCGTCTGTGGGATGTGGACGGTGGGTGGCCCAGGGTGCAGGGCCCCATGAGCAGAGACAGGCCAGGTGCCACCCGGGTGCCCAGCCTCCCTGCATCCACAGTGAGTTAAGCCCCTTCGCCTCTGCCCGCATCTTCCTCCTGATTAAAATTAAATTTTTATTCGAGGGTTCATTGTCTGTCTTTCTTTCCTCCTCCCTCCCTCCCGCCCGCCTTTCCCCTCCGCTTACAGACCTTATGAAATTCCTCTGTGTCGGACGTGGAGCCGGGTGCGAAGAGTAAGGTAAGACTTGTAAGGCTCCTAGTCCTCAAGGCAAGCATTCATTCACGCATTCATTCATTCAACAGATATCTATTCAGGGCAGACTTGGAGCCTGGAGCTGGTAAACGGCCGGGAACTGGGGAGACCGGGCCCTTGCGCCCATGGAGCTCCCGGCTCGGGGGGAGATGTGAACCGAATTTCTCCCCCCAGCCCCGCCCCGTGCAACTCGGCCTCCAGACCGTGCTGGGTGGCTCTGCAGGAGGACGTGCAGAGAAAAGCCTGGGGTCCCCCGGAGGGGGCGGCCGGGGAAGACGCAGAGCAGGGACGCTTAAGCCGAGCGGCTGGGACTTTGGGGTGAGGAGCGTCCAGGAGGGGGGGCAGGCTGGGACTGCAGGGGGCTGCATGGCTGTGCCGGATTTCTGCGGCGGGGGGCTCTTTCTCCACCCCCTCGGCCCCTCAGCCGCCTCCTGCCGCCTGGACCTCGGCCCCATCTGAGAAGGTGATCCTTCAGCCGGTGGGGGTGTCCCCCGTTCTCCTGGGCTTCCTGGTGGAGCTGCGTCTCCCCGTCAAACCCCAGAATCTGGCAAATATCTCAGGGAGCGGAACAAACCCCAGGGGGGGCGCCAGGTAGGCGCAGGGCCAGGTGCAGGGAGGAGGGACAGCCTGGGGAAGCCCCCCGGGACCACGGGGTCGGGTGAGAAGGGGCGGCGGGGGATTTGCCCCTGGGGCCTCGGTTTCTGCCTCTGCGCAATGGGAGCGCAGCTGACTGGGTGTCGCTCTCGCCTACAACAACCCACGGCTGCTGAGCAGGGTTCAACAAAGGGTCCCGGCAGGTCCGGCTTCTAGAAGCAGTAGAGGGAGGGGCTCTGAGCCGGGCCTCCTACCCCACAAGCCCCGGTCCGAATCCTGCACTGCCCATCCCGGGCTGGTTGACCAGCTACTCCAGGCCCTTGTGCGCCTCCAAGCCTCAGTTGACCTCGTCCAGGAAATGGGCACAGGCCACCCATCCCGAAGGGTCCTCTTGAAGATGAAATGAAAGGACACAGCCCGTGCCAAAGGGGGTCTGCATTTCACCGGCGAGTGGGGCAGGAGACGAGCCGAATTTCTATTTTCCGTGGTTATATATTCGTTTTAATATATACCGGATACAAATCTAACGAGCAGGGCCCACCAGTGGTTTCATGGGTGTTATTGCTTCCGATGAAGCTGAGGATGGAAAACACGGTGAGTCAATTAAAAACGAAGAGAAATAAATGGGGAGGGGGCTTCAGAGGGGCAGAAATGGTGAGAGGGCCGAGTGTTGGGTTCTCAGGGAGCTCACATGAGGAGCCAGCGTCAGGCGGGGGCTCAGCCTCCAGGATGGGCTGTGGCTGCGAGAAGATGACGGTGACGATGGCGTTGGTTGTTGAGGTGGTCGTCCCCTGTGTTATTGGGGAATGCCAGCCAGCTCTCTGACTAATTTGCTCCGTGGCCTTAGGCAAGGCCCTATCCCTCTCTGGGCCGGAGCTCACCCACTAGGAGATGTCCGTGGACTACGATGCCCTAGGATGGCCTACGGCTCCTGGGCCTGCCCGTCTGCCGAGGCTCTGAATCGTAGGGCCTTGTTGAGGCCACCTCTGTCCCCAAGCTCTCGGGAAACTCGTGGTGTAAATGGCCAGGCAGAGCCAGCAACAGGAGCATTTGATTAAAACCTGGCAGGGCCAGCCCAGCCGAGGCCTCCCCGCCAGAGGTGACGAGGACACAGCCCTGCTCCTGCCAAACCCAGTGATTTATGGACCTGCCCCAAGGCCACGCTGTTGGCACTTTGCAGCTTGGGGGCAGGGAAGCCGGGAGGGGACGGGAAGAGGGGTTTAATGAGGCAAGTAAATATCAGGTGCACGGTGGCGCTGGCCACAGCCAGGGGCTGGGCTGGGGGGCGGGGGGGGGGAGGGGTCTCCTGGCTGGGAAGCGAGAAGGGTCTCGCCCGAGTCTGGGGCCTGCGGCGGCTGCTTCACTCTTGGTCGTCCCGCTCCAGGGTGTGTATCTGAGCAGAGAACTCGCATGAGATGGGGGGAGACGAATTCTCAAACGGCTTTGCCTGCACCAAATTCACACCCTGATCTCCTTCTCCGAGGGGCAGCCTGGAATGGGGACAAAGGAGGCCAGGCTAAGAGGCAGAGTCTTGGATCCAAATCCTGCCTTGCTAGCTGTGTGACGTTGGGCGCTGTGTGCTGCCTCTCTGAACCTCAGTTTCCTCCTCTGTAAACCGGGATGAATTGGTGGCGCTGAGAGTCTGGGAGTCTCGAAGAGGGGCCGGCCCTGGATGGAGGTGAGTGCACGCGGTGAGAAGAACGTGTTGCAGATGCTGGGCTGGGTGAGGACGACGCTGGTGAGCCAGCTCCCCAAGCCGACGGCACGCCTGGTAAACAGCAGGCACTCACTAGTGTCAGCTCGTGCCTGGTCTTGAGGTTTGAGAAATACCTCTCAGGGATCCTCCAAAAGAGGCCATGAGAGGATATAGCTGCAAGGAAGGGCATCCTGGGCGGAGGGAACAGCATGTGCAAAGGCCTGGAGGTGGAGCAGAATCGGGGCTTGGTCAGGAAAGCGTGACACGTCTGGGTGACAGGACAGCTCAGGCCGTGAGGCTGGGGGAGACCGAAGTGAGAGGGCGGGAGGACGGGGCGGGCACAGTCAGAGTTGTTTTCTTTCTCTTCAGTTTTTTGGTTTAATTCCTTTAGACAATATCCACGTTTGTAATTTTATACACCTGCATAAACGTCATGTCAGCCATGCGTTTCTTTAGTGCTGACAGCTTTATTTCCTTTTTTTCTTTTTCCTCGGCTTCCTCCACCCCCTTCTCCCACCTCAGACCACCCTCCCCAAGCAGGTCACCCAAGGTAACCAGCTTGTCTTAATTCTCCCATAATCGTCATCCCTGGCCCCAGGGTCCTATCGCCATAATCAGACACACACGACACGTAGGTGAAGCTGGTGACTCCCTCTGGCAGCGTCTAGATCACATGCACACACTGTCTCCACCTTGCTGTTCCCACCCGCGTCCCTGGGGGACCCCTTGAGCCAGTGGGCATGGCTCTGCTCGGCCCTGTCCAGGGCTGTGTCACCTCCTGGGGCACGGGCGCACCCCCGGGCCTTCACCCTTCCCTTCCTGGGGGCCGTTGTCTGGCTTCGTCTGGCGCGGTTTGCGCCACTGCAGGCGATGCTGCAGGAAACCTCTTGAGGACGCAGCCCCAAGTGCATGCGTTTGCTTCCGTGGGAGAGGCTCCCAAGGAGGGGGATTTGCTGGGCCCGAAGGTAGAGTTCACATTTCCTGACATGGAGCACAGTTGCTTTTCTAAGGGCTCTAACACTTTACATCTCTGGCAGTGATGATCAAGAGGGTGTTTTCGCCCGGTCTAGTGGGGACCAGGGAGCTGGGTTTCCAAGGCTCTCTGGCTGCAGAGGGGGGAACGGACTAGAGGGTGAGCTGCTCTGACCTGGTCGATTATTTGACTGATATCTGCCAGACTGTTGACTCCATGAGGGTAGAGTCCGGTCTATCTTGATCGGCCTGGGATCCTCCTGTAGCGGGGTACACCTACTCAGTGGTGAATGAAAGGAGGGAGGGGTACGTGGGTGGGTAGACAATTGGATGGGTGGATGGTGTGGTGAATGTGGGGGTGAATGGAAGGACAGGTAGATGGGAGGGTGAATGGGTGAAAGAATGAGGGGTAGGTGGGTAGGCGGGTGGATGGAGAGGTAAGTATATGGTAGGATGGGTGGATGGACAGATGGATGGATGGAGGGATGGATGGACGGATGGATGGAGGGATGGATGGATGGATGGACAGGGGGATGAATGGATGGACGGGTTGATGGATGGATGGATGGAGGGATGGATGGAAAGATGGACAGACGGGTGGATGGATGGATAGATGGATGGACGGATGGATAGATGGACAGGTGGATGGACAGGTGGATGGGTGGGTGGATAGATGGATGGATGGATGGATGGATGGGTGGATGGACAGGCGGATGGATGAATGGACAGGTGGATGGATGGACAGATGGACGGATTGATGGATGGATGGATAGATGGATGGACAGATGGATGGATGGATGGGTGGATGGATGGATGGATGGGTGGGTGGAAGGGTGGAAGGATGGATGGGTGGATGGATGATGGATGGATGGGTGGATGGATGGACAATTGCATGAGTGGATAGGTGGATAAACTGAGAGCAAGCCATGGTTTCTGGAGGCTTCCATCTTTCTCCAGTCCTGGGTGTGAACAGATAAGAAAAGGAGTAAATTATCAGCTCCTCCCCTCACACTGAGAAAATGAAAGCAGAGGCCGTTGGCAGAGAGCCGGGAAGATATGTCTCTGGGAGGAGAATTGGTGAGCAGCCCTGCAGATGGTGGACAGAGTGACTTGGTTCACTGTGCCCTGCGCTGGCTTGAGGCTCCGGGGTGCAGCCCCAAGCAGCCACATCCCCAACACCCCCAGTGCCCAGAGGCCCGTGCCCCACAGCAGATGGGGGATGCTGAGGGCCGGACATGAGGCTTCCCATGAATGGAGGGCCCGGCTATGGGATGACAGGTTGGGGACATGCCTCTTCTCAAGTGTGATGAGTAACCAACATTTATTGAGCACCTACTGTGTGCAAGGGTCCATGCCTTACACATATCTCATCATGACCACAACAACCCCATGGGCAGCTACTCTTATTGCTGTGTCGTAGATGAGTAAACGAGGGCTCAGAGAAGTTTGGTCACTGGTCTGAGGTCACACAGCACAGAAGTGAGTTGCTGACCAACCCTCCCCCACTGCTTTTTCTCTACTGCTCTTTGCTGCTTCTCTAGGGCCTACCCAGGGGGGTCCCAGCTTTACAAGAGCGAGTCTAAACTCCTCCCCTCCACATTCTGGCCCAACCTGTCTGCTTGGCAGCCCCAAATAATATTCCAGCTCCAGCCTCTTCCTGCCTCCTCTAGAGGCTTGTGGTGGTGGGGAATGGGGCCGTGGAACTGGAAGACCCATATTCGAGTCCTGCCTCTGCTATTTCCTAGCCTCAGTGTCCCTGTCTGCCAACTGGGTTCATATCTGCCCTCCAAGGATGCTGTGAGGAACTGTGAGGTCACTGTGTTCTTGCAAGGGGTGTTAGGGACTGATTAAGCTCGATATTAAACAGATTTGTCTGTATCTGAAATGGGGAGCGAGCTCCCTGTCATTGGAGGTGCGCAAGCAGATCCTAGACAATTCATTGACATGGCTCCTGGCATCAGTGAGGGGGTTGGGCGGGGGGACTTTGAAGGCCCCTCCCAGCTCTGGGTGCCTGTGACTGTGGCTGGACCCTGGCCAGGATCCCCTCCCACGGAGTTGCCCCGAGCCTGATGGCTCCGAGCCCATTTGCGCTCGCTCCCAGCGTCACACTGGCTTCTGGCTCCTCAGGCCTGTCGCGTTCTGCCAGGCGGCCCCTATCCTCGGGCTGGGAGGGACCCCTCCCCGCCTGCCTCCTCCTGTGCCCGTCCTGTTCGTGAGGCTGTTGTCCGGGGTTGCTGGGGCAACCCTGGATCTGTGCCCCACTCCTGGCCCCCCGACTTCTGCCCCTTTCC
This sequence comes from Equus caballus, assembly GCF_041296265.1. Lineage (NCBI taxonomy): Eukaryota > Metazoa > Chordata > Mammalia > Perissodactyla > Equidae > Equus > Equus caballus. The sequence goes on from NC_091691.1 coordinate 10,026,764, forward strand.
ACGCTCTGGACACAGCAGCTGCTCCTGTCTCCTGCATGAGCAGGGCCCTCGGCTGGAAACCCGTCGATGGGGGTGTTTGCAGGCACCCTGAGCCCTCAAGATTCCAGGTTTTCCCTCCCATTCCAGCTGTAGGGGCACCTTCCTGGCTGTATCGGGGGAGCAGAAATGCAGACTCTGCAGCCGGGCTGTCTGAGTCTGACTCCTGCCCCAATCCTCCCTGTGGAGATGCTCAGCCAGGAGCGTCCGGGCCCTCTCTGCGTCTGCGCGATTGTCGCAAAGCTTTTGCCTCTCGGAGGGACCCTGGGCGATGAGAGCGACGAGGGCGTCCTCTCTGGATGTGGAAACAGAGCCCACGGAGCCTGTGCTGACATTTCTACCCTAGGGGGCTCCTGGCCGAAGGCTGGGTGTCCATGGTGACCGACGGGCCTCCTTAGTCCCTGAGACCCTCCGTCATCCCTGTCATTTCTCTCCCACCCATCACCGGACCCTGTGCCCGAAGTGGGGCTGGTGTCCAGGACACCTTGTCCTTCTAACGTGCCCCCTATCCTGACCCTGCGGGACCCCCATCCCAGGGGCACAGAGATTTACCAAGAACCCTGGGAGGGCCTGGGAGGTGGGGGACCCAGCACCAGCCCTCTTTACTAACAGTTAGCTTTGAGGGGGCCCATCCCTTCTCCGCACCTCAGTTTTCTGTCCAAGTTTTGGGTTAGATCCAATCAGTGGTTTTAGAGAATTCCATTTCTTTCTTTTTCCTTTTATTTGCAGCAACGTTCTTCCTTCGAGTGAAATCGTGGGTGAGACGGCAGGAAGAAAGCAAAGCGGACCAGGATGTGGGTGGGGATCTAGAAAATTCTTCCACAAAAGAAGAGGCTGAACACACAAGCTTTAGAATCACCTCCCCAGGCCCCTTGTCCCATCGAGACTTGCCTGTCCCCCGCCCCAGCCCCTTGGGCGCCTGTCCTCCGTTCAGAGCCGCGGAGTAGGTGTAATTGGTTCTCCAAGGCGGTGGCTTTGCACTGAGCAGGGGCTTCCCAGAGACCTGGGGCCGAGAGCCCACTAAGACGGGGGGCAGATGGGGCTGGGGGCCCAGTGAGGCCTGGGCAGGTGGCCCGCTGGCGGGGACACGAGCGGCTCCCCCCACAGCCCCGCGCGGCACGCTCTGTTTATACCGAGAGGGCCTCTGACTTCACGACGAGAGTATTTTGGGAAAGACTGTCTCTCCCACATCTGGATTGCAGTGGGACCAGCTGTTGCTCCCGTCTCTGTGTTCGCGCTGTTGTCACGTGTGGGGATGGGGCCGCCCAGCGCTGGGCGGGGGGCTGGAGCGGGACGGATCTGCTCCCTCCCACGGCTTCCTGCGTGTCCTCTGTTCTCCTTGGAAGCTTCTGGCCTGGGCTGGAGGACCCGGGGCTCCAGCCCGATGGCCTGGGTTTGGATTTGACTCCCGCTCACACACACACACACACACACACACACACACACACACACTCACTCCAGTTCAGCCCAATGAGTGTATTTTGAGCAGGTCGTGCGAGGCAACTTCCCAGCTCTGAGCAAGGCAGAGGAGGGCCATGTCCTCCTGGAAAGTCCTGCCTCATGGGGGAGGCAGACTCTTCGGGGATCCCAAAACGAGCCACATGGAACAACATCGTTCCAACTGGGGAAGAGCCGTGTGGGGATAACCAGGGTGTGAGGGTGACGGTCTGTGGGGGCTGTGGAGTGGGTGGGGGTTACCATTACAGGGGGTCCAGGAGACACTCCCCCCACTCGGCAACAAGGCCATATTAAAATCATGAAGGATGACAAGGAGCTGGTCATGGGAAGATCTGGGGGCAGAACGTTCCAGAAGAGGGAACCTCAAGGCAAAGGTCGTGAGGAGTGGGGAGATGGTGGGACCGAGTGGGTGGGGATGAGGCCACTGAGGGTGACGAGGCGGCCCATCCAGGGTCCCGTGGTCACTGTGTGGGTTCCAATTTTCTTCTATGTGTGATGGGAGCCACTGGGGGTTGTGGGCATAGGAGTTTCTCAGAGACATTCAAAGACCTTGGTGTCTACCCATGTGGCCTCGACACACCCACGAGCATGGTGCACATTCGGGCACGCACGTGATCCCCTGGGGGCCCACACACGTGCCATCCCGCCAGGGCACAGGCGTGCGTGGTGCCCGCCGCAGCACACGGCTGTGTGACTCTCGGGCACACGCATGGGCACACCCACGGGCACACCCACGCACTGTGCCCGCCTTCCCTGGCAGAAGTGGCACGAGGTGACTCACTCCCATTCTGGAGACCCCAAGGCTGGGGCGAGGGCAGGGCCCGGGGCTCTCCCGGTTGGGGAAGGTGAGGGGCAGCCTCGGCTGGGGGTGGAGGCTGATGTCCTGACGGGCCGCCCTGTTTCTGTCGCTTCTGTGAAGGGCGGTGCTCTTTGAGTGGCGGGAGGACAGGGCAATGGAGAGGGCCGCAGGGGCCCCGCCTCCCACCCCTGGGCCTCAGTTTCCCCATCTGTAAAACGAGCAGGGGAACCTGACACCACTAAAGGCCCCCACACCCCGAGGCTGTGACACTGGAGTCGTGTCCCATTCTCACCTAAGCCCTGCAGTGGATTCCAGGCAGGAGACATGGGCCCAGCAGAAAGCAATCAAGGAAGGCTTCTAGGAGGAGGAGGCTGGAGCCATCCTACCTAGCCCGTTCCTGCTGGAACAGAAGCCAGAGCTGAGCTGCCCTCTGGAGAGTCCGTGGCAGGGCACAGGCAGGTTGCCGGGCCGCCTTCCTGCCGCTGCCTGTGATGTGCCTACGTGTGCGGTCCCACACGTGGGGACTCTTTGAGATTGATAGGATCACCCCCATTTTACAAATGAGGAAACTGAGGCTCAGGTCTTAGGGCTAAAGGCAAAGAACTGGAAAGTTGGAGCCAAGTCCGCTGCCTGACTTGCAGGAGCGCTCCAGGGTCCCCGTCTCCTCTACTTCCGGCCCGAGCCCGCTGTGAGAGACAGAGTGACTCCCTTTGAATGGCAGGATCTGGAGTCATTACGGATGGAATGAGGGCCCAGGACCCTTTGGGAGGAGCCGGAGCCCCAATGTTTCTCTCAAGGGCAGCCCTGGGGGGGTCCCTCCATCCCGTGGGGATGCCCCTCGCGCAGGCAGGGGCTGAGCGGTCACCCTGTCTGTCTGTTTTCCCGTGAGGGCAGCTGGGGCTGTCTCGGCCTCTTGGACGGCCGTGTGCTCCAGTGTGGACGACGGGGGGCGTGTGGAAGATGACAGTCCCAGGGCTCCAGCTGCCGCGTCTACACGGACGGGTCTCCAGTCTCCTTCACCGCTGCCCGCAGGGTGGGGACGCCCTGATCCTCACAGCTGTGGGAACGGCCTGCGTGCTGGACTCACAGACATGGCTCACGTCCCAGAGCTCGGTCCCTTCTCTGACCCACTCGGCTGTGACTCGGGGACCAAGTCACAGTGACTACGCCAGCCCCTCACTCTCGGATTTCCTGTGTCGGGAATCAAGTAAGTGCCCCCTGAACATCCGCTGGGAGTATGACCCGTGGAGCTGTTGGGAGGGTGATGTCAGAGAGAACATGCAAAGGACCTGTGACACAGTAGGCGCTTAATAAATGACCGTCGCCAGTTCACGTAAAGGGCTTGGAGCAGTTGGCTGGGAAAATGGTCCCAACACAATGAGTGGTGACGTGGGATGGTGCGTTTGTCAGTTAGACCACGGTCTGGGTTCTGCCCTAACTATCATTGTACTGGGCGTCTGTCACACGCCGGGCTCACGTCAGACCCTTTATAAGCCTCGTTCTCATGAAATCTTCCCCTCACCCGGGAGGGGGCACTTTATCTCCCCCATTTCACTGAGGAGCAAATCGAGGCTCAGAGGTACCAATCTCGCTCCTCCTTTCAAAGTTCGGGGAGGGAGAGGCAGGATCTGCCCTGAGTTCCTCTGCCGCGTGTCCAGGACGGTCACCCCAGCCTCGGTCCTTCCTGGGCCATCTCGACGGTCTTCACCCCGTTATTTACCAACGTCATTCTTCAAATCCCCCTGACATTGCCTCAGCCTTAGCAACACCATCCGTGACTTCCCAGGTTGAAAGTGGGGATATTTTTAATACATATTAAAATAAATATTGAGAATTGCCAAAAAAAAATATTTTTTGCTTGTGTGCCACCTACTACCATGTCTTGCCCACGGCGGTGTTTAAAACTCATTTTGGGACTTGCTGATCCAGTTCGACTGTCTTCTTTTGTGGTGGGGCACAGAGAAGTTCAGTGATTTGCCCAAGGCCACACAGCAAGCACAGCTCTGGCTGCCTAACTCCCAGCCCTGGGGGCATCCCCTCCAACAGTTCTGTGCATCAGGGAGGCAAAGCTCCCCCACGGGTGGGCCCTGCCTGATTCTGGAATGAGAGCATGCTGGGCTTCCAGGACACCATCTTCATCAGTCCTGAGGCCTCTTTTCGGGCATGCCTTCTTGCTCCCATTTTAAAGTTGAAGGAACGGAGGCTCAGAGAGGTAAAGCAACTCTCCAGAGGACACACAGCTAGTAAGAGGTGGAGCTGGGACTTGAACCCCCGAACTGGGTGGCGTGTGAAGCAGAGAGCGTGGCTAACGACACACGGACCCGGCAGCAGGGTTGCTGTGCCTGGGGCATGATGCGGTGGACACAGGCCAGCTGGGGGGCCTTCAGTTTTGAGGTTGACCAACCTCCTTTGTGTCCCAGCCTGAGACAGAGACGCGGCCGTCGCTTCTCGCTTTCTGGAACGGACTGAGGTCCGGAGGTCTGTGCCGCAGCTGACGGGCCACATATTTTTAACTCAGAGAAGAATGAAGAATGCCCCGGCCGTTCCGCGCCTCCCGCCAGCCGTGCCTCCTCGGGACCAGGAATGCGGCTTGCTTCCTGCCTGCAGCAGCCTCTCGTTTTCTCCGGGCGAGACGGCCAAAGGTCTTGGGAATTTTTGCAAAACTCTCAAACCTGGCTGCGAGCCAAAGGGAAAGGGCCGGGGAAGGGCTGGCGCTGTCGGGAGAGGATAAAATACGGCACTCCTGCGGCCGCTGTTCCCCAAGTCACGGGGGGCGGCAGGCAGCCCCACAGGCCACCGGGCCGGCTCCCAGGGTCCAATTTTCGCAGCGCGCAGAGACACAGTCTGCAGGACTCTGAGACGAACAGTTGTGGCCGGTGATGCAGCTTCGCTGTGGGCAGTGTTAACGGGTCTTCACATATTGCATGAGGTAGGTGCCATTGTCAACCGCCCATCGTCTCAGATGAAGAAACTGAGGCTCAGAGATGTGTGGTTCCTGGCCTAAGGTCACACAGCCAGGAAGTGGTGAAGCTGGAATTTGAGCCCAGTCTTTACCATCGTATCACCACTACCCACACCTAGACAGACATGCACCCACGGATACACACACAGACACACGTAGACACAATACACCCATGCGTGCAAACTCACGTACACACACACCTGCGTGCACATGCATGCACACACAGGCACAATGCACTCACATGCAATTCACACATGCCCAAGTGTACACACACACGCACACATGCAAACATGCGTTCACACATGTGCACACGGGCACTGACTCGTCACACGTCCCCAGAGCAGAAAGCAGGGTGCTCACCTGGCCCCCTGGAGCACGGCCAGGACCCCGGCCCTCAGACCCTGGGAGCGTCGGCTTCCTTCCGCCCCCCCCCCCCCAGACAGATGTTTGCTGTGGTCCCGCCAGCCGGCCAGATGTGCTGGACGCCCCGGGATGTCTCGGAGACCCAGAGGCTGAGGGGGTGGCCAGATTGCCCCCAGATGTCTCCGCGACGCCGCATCCAACCCTGGGCCGAGAGGAGCCAGGCGCTGGAAAGGGACCCCTGCCCTGCAAGGCCACCCGGTGGGCTCTCACCACGCGGGGGCAGCAGGACAGGGGCTCAGCTTTGTGTCCCAAGGAGGAGCCACTTCGAGACTTGTGACTGGCCCTCTGCCTTCGAGCCTCAGCTTCCACGTCTGAGCAGTGGGGGCAGCAGGGCCACGTGGCCTCACACGGCGTCAAGAGGCTGTCGGCACTTAGAAGCGAAGGGAATCTCAGAGATCTCGTGCGTCCCCACTTGCAGACGGGGAAACCGAGGCACGCAATCGCGCCGCGAGCCGCCGGCCCATGGGGCTGGGAAACGGTCCCAGAAGTCCTGCCGGGGTAGCTTTTTATGTGGAGCTGAGCTGGCTCCTCTGGCGGCAACAGGTCACAGAGCACACGCACGGGAGGACGGCTCCGTCCCTCACAGGCAGCCCTTCTCATGTTGCCTTTTCGTCCCAAGACATTTTTCCCAAGGATTTCTGACCAGCAAGATGGAATTTCTCTGAAAAGCATCCAACTGGCCCCAAAACTGACACCCTCCATATAACACTTGCCTCTCCCCGGACCCTGGGCACGGCTCCCTTCCATCCCAGCCTCTTTGATCCAGTTTGGGGGTTTCAAGCCTCGGGATTAAGGGCGAGGATGTGAGGACCCCCCCGCCCCAGCACTGAGACGACCACATGCTGCGTGCGCCGCTGGCCCTCCGCTCCCAGGGAACGCCACAGTATCAAGAGGGCTGGGGGACCCTGGGCACGTCGCTAGGGCTCTCTGAGCCTCGGTTTTCCCATCTGTGACTTGGGGGCGACCACCTTTCGTGAGGTTCAAAAGGAACAAGAGGGGGGCGGCGCTCAGCAGGGCTGGCACAGGGAGCTCTGGGCTGGCGTGTGTGGCCTTCGACGTGGAGCCGTTTTCCAGAGGGACGGAGGACACGGCCGAGGTGGCCCAGCTTCAGAAGGCGAGCGGCCGGGGCAGAGCCCGGGGCTGGTGGACCCGCAGCTCGGCTCTGGCTGCGGGCCGGCCCGCGGGGTGACGTGCAGGGTCGTTTTCCAGGCCTTCCTTCTGGAACAGACCTCCCATTCTCTGCAGACCCTGTGCTTGCCTCTCCTGACTTCTCTTCTCAGACAAAAATCTCTGTCACTCGTCCCCGGGCCACTTGGTCTGGCTCAGACCTATAAAAAGCCAACTGGGGCTGTTATTTTAAGGGCTGTCCCTGTGTCCCCACTGGAATGGGCCTCTGGTTCCCATGGCTGGGGACAGAGCTCCGACTGGCTTTCAAGAGGAACAGATAGAGGATGGAACAGACAGAGGGTAGCAGCTAAATTTACACTCTGAGGAGGGGCAGCCCTACTGTGTGCTCCCTGGGCCCCCCAGGCAATCCTTACAGATAAGGAAGCCGCAGCTCAGAGAGGGACAGCACTTTCCCCAAGGCCACACAGCATAAGAGTGAGCGGTTCTCCCAGACTCCCAGCTCAGAAGCTCCCTGCCGGCTGCCTCGCCTCCGATGCCCCTTTCCAGGGGTCACTGCCTCTTCTCTCACCAAACTCATCCTCCTCTTCCCCTTCCCCCATTCTTTTCTTTCTTCCTCTTCCCTGCTCCTTGCTTTCCTCCTCTCTTCCAGTTGGTTCTTTCTCCAGAGGTCTTCTGATCCCAGCTGCTTTTCCTGTCCTGATCATCATATAATAATGGAAACACGTCAGGAGACAGTCAGGACACTGAGCCGAGTTTTTGAGCGTTTCCCACATCGCAAGCCGCGAGCTACGCCTGCCCCGTGAACGACATCCTCCAGGAGCCGCAGCAGGTGGGCACGTATCGTTCCACCTGACAGGCAAAGACGGGGGTGCCCAAGGAGGACGTCAGAAGCTGGGGCTGGGGTCTGAGACCCCCCACTTCACCTTCATATGTGTTAGACGCGCACCCCCCCAAACACACTTTAAAAATTCAGGTTTCACTTACAAACTTTCAAGGGCACAAAGTTTATGCGAGAGCTCAGCGCGTTTTCCCAGCCGAATGCCGCCCATCACAGAACCCAGCCGGTTCCCAACACCCTAAGAAGGTCACCTGTGAGGCCTCCCGGTCAACGGAGGCCACAGTCTTAACCCCAAGCTGTGGCCCCAGCCATCCCTGGGCTGGAATCCCGATCCTGTCACCTCCAACAATTTGTTGCGCCTCTCTGGGCCTCAGTTTCCCCATCTGTCCACTGGAGCTCCTAGCCCCTCCCTTCTCATAAGGCGGGGACAGAAAACCCGGTCTCAGGTTACACACATGACAGAGAAGTGGGGCTTCTTGTCCATCTTGTTAGTGTGTCAGAATCCCGATGGCTGATGTCGCGGCGCGCGGTGCGGCCCCATCCCTCTCTGAGTCCCGAGGCCCCAGCCTCAGAAGAGCCAGCTTCTCCGGGGAAATGAGGCACGGCGGCCCCTGACCCCAGCCGCCGGCCCGACCCCGACCACGGCCTGCAAGAGGCTGACCCCCTCCCTGGCCTGGGCCCCGCGGTCGGAGGCTGCGCCCGCCCGCGCCCATTCATGTATTTTGTATTATAAAATGACCGCGGTCGCCATGGCAACATAAAAGGAGCCGATCTCATTACTGGGGCCTGGACACATTATTTTCTCCAAGGAATTTCTTCTTTTCATTATTTCTCTCCAAAGGTCAGTTATCCTCTGAGGCGGGGCGGAGGGCGGCGGGGGGGCCCGCGAAAGGTGAGCCGGATTCCTGGCAGAATTCCCCTGGCGGAATTTACAATCATTTTGCCTTTTTCCCTGCTCTTACACCGGTGGAGAGATTTTTTTTTTCCGCAGCCCAGTGGTTCACTTTAACCCCTGCAGCCCTGGCAGGCAGCTGTGCAGGCAGCAGACCGGGCTGTCCCTGCTGGGCTGCCCTGGGAACCCCCACCCGTCTCTGTGCCTCCTCAGAATGGTCACCTGAGGTCACCCGACTCTATGTCCCGAGGGAGGGGAGTTTGGGGTTTGTCCTATTTGCTGTGGAGAATTACGGGGGGGCTCAAAGGCAATTTGCTTTTTCTCTTAGTCCTCTCACTGGGAAAAACATCCCTTTCAAAATTCAGTGTTAGTGATAATGGCAATAATTCATACTGATTCTCTGGTATGGTGGTTAACAATTTGGTTCTAGAGTCACACAGGCCTGGGTTCAAATCCTGGCTCTGCCACTTTTAGGCTGTGTGACCTTGGGCAGGTTGCTCCACCTTTCTGAGCCTTATCCATATCCATACAACGAGCCTCATACTGGTATCTACTTCACAGGTATGGGAGTGAGACATGTATGCAAACCCGAGAGCCGAGTCCCTGGCACCCAGGAAACAAGAAATCTTGGCAATTACTTATCTTTAGGCGATACATAGGTGCCACTTACTGTGTGTATCAGTTATCTATTGCTGTGTAACAAACAAATCACCCCAAGATTTAGTAGCTTACAATGACAATAATCCCATTTATTATCTTTCGTGGTTTCTGTGGATCAGGAATTTGGGAGGAGCTGGGTTGGGTGGTTCTGGCTCAAGATTTCTCTTGCTGTGACAGTCCCACGTCTGGGGCTGTCATCATCAGGAGTCTTGACTTGGCCTACAAGACCGAATTCCCAGGTGGCTGCCTGGCGGCTGGCTGTGGGTCACGGACCTCCGTCCCTGGGTCTCCACGTGGGCTCGTCCTCAGGGCTGCTTGAGCATCCTCACGACATGGTGGCTTCCCCCAGGAGTGACGCAGGAGAGCAAGGCAGAGGCGACGGGGGTGTAACTGTCTCCTTCACGTAGACGAGCTCGTTTAACCTTCACTGTGAAGCTTGGAGGCTGACGCCCATTTTACAGATGAGGCAGTTGAGGCTCAGAGAAGGGAAGTGACCCGCCCGAGGCTTGGAGTCCTGGAGACTGTCCAGCCTGACGTCAGACCTGAGTGCTCTCTCCCCCACCTGCTTCTCGTGGACCAGTACCTACGCTGGCCGGATTCTCCTGGTGCAAAGGCACGGAGATCTGTGGAGAGAAACCCTGGGGCAGCCTGGCCCGTCCCGCAGCTGCTCGGGGCAGAGCCGAGCGCAGACACTCAACGAGCGAAGCCAGTCAAAACGCTCCCCGCACGGAAGCCGGGAAAAGCATGTTTGTGAAACTGACGGTGTTTTGGTTGACAGGCAAATGTCTGTATTACACGGCCACAAACGGCTGGAAGATGCAAAAACGCAGTCAATCATCGGGGACTTTTTTGTTCCTCTTTAAAGAAGAAAAGCTTTCCCACCACCAAGCAGGATGAGCGATGTTTGCCCCATGTTTGCAGATCTTTCTGCCTGATCTAGCAAGTTCCGGGGGCCAGCCTGGAGGCCCAGGGGCAGCCCAGGTCCGTGTGAGCCAAAGGGGGCAGGATTGTCAGGGTCTCTTCAGGGAGTGGGGGGTCACAGACCAACCGGAGGGAGGGCGGGCTGTCCTGAGAGGCACCGGTGCTCAGCGGGAGAGAGCGATGCCGGGATCCCAGCTTGGTTGTCAGCAACTTGCTTCTTGGCTCACTGGGGCTCCGAATGGCCAGCTGACTTTGAGAAATGCAGCTGTCCTCAAACCCTGACGTGCTCAGCACCTCCTAGGATGGCCGGCAGGAATGAAGACCCCCGGGCGCCAGCCCTGGAGAGTCCCACTCAGCCGGCTGGGGGGGTGCCCGGGGGTCTGGATTTTTAATACCAGTCTACCTCCCCCTCAAAGCACAGAGGCAAGTGTTTCTGGGGCCGCTCTGAAAAACCCATGGTGTGGAGGAACGACCCCGAGCTCGCTGTTTCCTCAGCCCGGTACACTCCTGGTCGTGCTTCCGGGCCCAGCGGGACTGTGTCCCCGGGAAGCCACTTCTGACTCCCTCTTTCATAGGACGGGTCCCCCTTGTAATGATTCGGGGCCTCCCCCCTCATTTTTTCTGGCTCGGTCTCTCAAAGGGATGTCTGATGTTTCATTCTTCTGCCCAATATCAGTCCTCCACATTGGGAAGCCATTGGTTCACTCATTCACTCATTCACTCACTCATTGGACAAGTCTTATTGACCCACTGCATGGCAGAGGCTGGGGGCACAGCAGCCAAGACAGGCCTGGTTATCCTGCCCCCAAGGAATCCACAGTTCGGGGGGAGAGAAATGAGTAAATATCTGTCAGTTGTAAGTGTCCCCAAGGGAATAAACAAGGAGCTTAGTTGGAGAATGATGGGGGACCTTCCTGACACTGGAGCTGGTCATGGAAGACCTCCCTGAGGAGGGGAACTTTGGTTTGAGATCCAAAGATGGGAGGAGGCTGGTTACATGTAAAGTGGAGAGATACCATTCCAGGCAGGGAGAACAGCATGTACAAAGGTCCTGGGGCGGGCAAGAGCTAGGAGTGTCCAAGGCATGGGCAGAAGGCCGGTGTGGCTGGAGCAGAGTGGTGAGGGGCAGAGAGCATGTGATAGTCAGAGGTCTGACCACCTGCGGGGCACAGCAGAGTTCTGATTGTATTCTGAGTCTGATGGGAAGTGTCCGGAGGGTGTTACGGTTAGAGGTTAAAGAGCTCACAGGAGACCATTCTTTAGACCAGATCTCTATTCTTTGGCAGATAAAGCATTACCATTTTACCCATTTCCTGGGAAACTTCCGGTAAATGTGGCCATCACTACTGCTATGACTTAGACCTTAGTTGTCACCTCCTCTGGCAGCGTCATATGCAGTTTCACCAAGGCATTTGTGATGGGCGCACGGATGCACCATGACGCACCACACATCCTCAGAATTGTCCCCAGTGCCCACGTCACTGGATGACAGATTCCTGAGGGCTGAGCCTCATCTCACTTCTGTGTCTCCTCAGAAGGCTCCCTGACCCCCTGTGCCTCAGTTTCCCCTTATGGTAAGTGAGGAAGGGCAAGTCTTTGCCAAAGTGGGTGGCTGCGATGAGTGGGTAAGTGAATGCTCAGAAACGGCTCACCACAGCGCGTGGGACCCAGTGATGCTAACAGGGGTGGGCTGTGCTGCTTATATGCTCAGAGGATGTTTGTGGGATAAAGGCTGTGGGGCAGCCCCCACCGCCCCCAGTCCCAGGGGAGTTTGGCTCATCAAACGCTCCAGCACTGGCAAGGGGCGTGTTTAGGGCTGCTATCTGGCTGTTCTCTTCATTTCTCAGATTTGGTGCTCGCCGGAGAGCCACGTGGGGTTCGTGGCGTCCTGACCCCTGTGGTGAGACGGCTGGAGGGAGCCGGGGAGGGTCTGGGCTGCGAGCTGACGTCTCCTGGGGCTTGACGCCCTGGTCGAAAGTACAGGAGGACGGTTCCCCTTTGAGGGGTCAGGGGCAGCAGGACATTGAGCCCCCGATGTGATGTCCGGAGCTCAGGTCCCTCTGTCCATCCATCAGACAAGCATTCACTGAGCACTGATTGTGTCTGGCCCTGGGGACCCAGCAGCAAACAGACGGATGCCATCGCTGACCTCACAGACCTGGCGTTCCGTACAGGATGGGAACGGAGGTGGCGTTCCATGAGCACCTACTGTGTGCTGGGAATGTCTCCTGCATGATTTTCACACTTGGAACCAGCCAAGGTTGGTTTGATCGCCCCACTTTCCAGACACCAACATGTGAGGTTCAGAGAGGTGAAGTCAGTTGCCCAAGGTCACCAGCTCCAGGAAGGTCACCTTGGAATTTGGACCCAGACTGTTTGATTCTCGCCTCAACCCCCCTTCCATGGAAGGAACAATCCAATGTGGAGGTTGTCATTCTTCCTCCTCTGTGGGGACCTGATTCCTGACCTGGGCCTCCTTGAAGACGGGACCTGTGTCTTCTCTATCCTGGGTCCCCACAGATCCCACCTGTTGCCTAATGGGTGGCAAGGGCAGAGCATAAGGCTTTCAGACAGAACCAAGTCCAACCCTCTTCCCGGCACTTGCTAAGCCACCTCTCACAGGAAGCCTGCCCTGATTGCCCCAGTCATGGAGACCTCACCTTCCTCTCTCTGACTTCAAAGGGCCCAGACTGTTTGTGGCATCATCTGCATCAACATCCTCTCCCTCTTTCTCCTCCCTCCCCCTCCTCTCACTGGCAAATATTAATTAACCACCCACTGGGGTGAAATGTGCAGCGGTAAACCGTAGAATCTCTGGGTTAGGAGAGGCTGGACTTGAACCCCATCCCTCTCACTAGGTATGTGGCCCTAGGCAAGTCCTTTTACTGCCCCGAGCTTCAGTTTCCCCGTCTTTAATGTCAGAGGCTTATTCTGATGATTCAATAAGATAGAATTTAGAAATTTCTTCCATTGTAACTATGAATGGGGTGAATCTGTGAGACTTTAGAATCCAGGAAGAAAATTGCTCTCCCAAGTAGAGCTCCTGATGACTTGCTAAGAGCAGATGAAGAGCTGTGAACAGTGATTGAACTCCTATTTTATTTAGCCATCAGAGGAACTTTGCAGGAAGGGCTATCACATATTTACTGCTGAGACGGGATCAAGGAACATGAACCGACAGTTTTGTGAGGTGCGTGCCTGAGCCCAGGCTCCTCCCCCTGGAACTCCAGGACACTCTGCAGCCGGGAACACAAACTTCCAGTTCCTAAGAATTTTTGCTGAATGGATCTGGTTAACCCCTCTCTGCTGCTTAATACTCCCGCCAGGTCTGTCCATCCGAGAAGCTCCATTCATTAGGCAGATGTATCAATAATCCGCATCCATCCTTCAGGTGGTTTTTCATTTTTTTAATGGCGGTTGAGCATTCATTCTCATTAAGGCCCCGGGAAACACGAGCTCCGGGGCCGGAGCCTTCAGCTTACGTCAAACACCGTGAGCACTAAAATTCGCTTCTTTTTGATTTAGTCTCTTGCTGGCTTGAAGGACTGGATTTTATAACAGGTCAATTTCAGACCATTTGATATTGATATATGAAGATCCTTAGGGATTGTTGAATGCATTTTTCATCCAGCTGCGATGGTATCATATAAGGAAAATGGGATTGACTGTTAAGTACAAATTGAAAAAGACATGGTCATTTAAGATAACTCCTTATCTGTATACAAGGAAATGGTATCAGGGAAATAGACCACCAGTTGACAGAAATAAATTTCACCTTGGGTTCCTCTTCACCATGCCTCCTCCACTGCTGTTCATGCTCGTCCAGGATTATTCAATTATTCTGAGAGCACTTTCCTGGGGTCCCTGTTAGAGGATATATCCACAGGGAGAAGAGAATTCTCCACTGCTCTGTTCTGGAAGGAAGGATTGGGTAGGAGGAGCTGGGACCATTAAGAGGGCAATCTTTGGGGAGTTTGGAATGCGGCCGCTTCAGCCTAGAATATGGCAGGTCTCTTTAGCAGAGCCCCTCATGGCTTGCTAAGAGCGGGTGAAGAGCTGAGAACGATGATTTCATACCTTTCTTTTCATCCATCAGGCTCACTGGCATGACCTCAGCTGCTCACACTAGGACCACTGGAGTGGTCTTAGCCAGGAGGGGCCCCTCCACGTGACAGCCAGGCCCGGAAAACGATGTGGCCACTGAGGGGCCTGTGGCCTGGGTGACGGGTTGAGAATTTCCATTCTTGGGCAGTAAACGACTCTTCATGGCTCCCATCTCTTTGACACCAGACAGTTGACACAATCTTTCAGAGCGGTGTGTCTGCCCTGGGAGATGGCGCTGTCCTCCACCCTCTACCCATGTCACAGTCGAGACGGGACGGACTGGATCAAGCCAGAACAGGTCCTGCCTGACTCTGAAGTTGGCACTATGTCCTGAGCCTCACACAAGCAGAGAGGGGGTGGAGGCCACTTGGGAAATTCCCCAGATTCCCAAATATCCCCCTCACTGGTCAGTGGGGTGGCTGGAAGCTTGGGTCTAGTCTCCCAGAGAGGCACAGTGCGTGGACCTGTTTCTGCTCTCACGGTCCCCATTCTCCAGCTCCTGGGGTGCAGGGGGGAGGAAGACCCTGCTGGTATGCCCTCCTCCTCAGGTCCCCCTGCTGGGAGATCTGCTGGGAGGCGCGTGCTGTGGACTCCCGAGGAGGATGAGGCGTGGGGGGGGGGGGTCTGCCTTGGTCCTCAGATGAGCAGGGCCTGCGTCCTGCCTGGCTCCTCTGACCCACAGTGGGAGTCAGCATCTGAAATTCCCTCTGATTCCACAGGGGGAAGGGCTCTTGCAGCCCCTGAGACAGCCAGGTGATCTGGGGCCTAAAAGTGAGGCCCACCTAAGGCTCCTGAGGACCTACTGTGTGCCAGATGGGTCACCTCCAGGAGACTCTGAGAAGCGTTGTGAGGAAAATGGGGCCAGTCCCTTTACATGCACAGTTTTGCTAGAACTCACAGCAAGTTAAGCATCATCACCCCCATTTTACAGCTCAAGAAACTGAGGCTCAGAGACAGGAAGTAAGTTGAACAAGTTGTACAGATAAGTTAGTGGAGGAATAAGAATTTCAATCTGGGTTTGTTTGACTCCAAAATAACTCATCCATCCATCTATCCATCTGTCTATCCAGCCATCCACCCATCCATCCATTTCATCATGCATCTCTTCCCTTATCCACTCACCCGTTCATCCATCCATCTGTGCATCCATCACTCCATCTGTCTGTCCATCTGTCCCTCCGTCCATCCATTCATCCTTCCGTCCATCCGTCCATCCATCCATCCATTCATCCATTCGTCCATCCATTCACCCATCCACCTATTCATCCATCCATCCGTGCATCCATCCACCCACCCATCCACCCATCCATCCACCCATCCACCCATCCATCCACCCACCCATCTGTCTGTCCATCCATCCATCCATCCATCCATCCATCCACACATCCATCTACCCATCCATCCATCCATCCACTCACCCATCCATCCATCCATCCATCCATCCATCCATCCATCCATGCAGTGTAAATCAATCATAGCGGGCAATAACCATCCTTAATCATTATGACTGACATCCTAGGGATCAGAAGGGATCTCAGGCCTGTTCCCAGGGCCACCACATCTGGAGTCTGACCATCAATCATCATGACTGGACACTTGGACCATGTTGGAGGCCGTAGTCTAAGCTTGCCAGGAGAAGGCAGGAAGCCACAGGCTCCGGGGTGCCTCCTGCCCAGCATGGGGACTGGAGCTGGGCGTCAGAAGCTCTACCGGGAAGACGGCGGGTGTGGGGAGTGGGATGGAGAGAGGCTGGCATAAGGAGTTCCCTTCCCCCAGAAACCCAAAGGCAAAGTCTCCAGCAGCCTCTCATTCCAGCCCACCTGTCAATCCAGGCGGGCAGCGAGCCAGCGCTTCCGGAGGCCCATGAATCATAGCACTGGATTCCGCGGCGCTAGGAACATGCAGCCTCTTTCAGAGACTCGACGAAATGAACCTGCAGTCCATCGAGACCTTTAGGCCGCCTCTCCCTCTCGCTCTCTCCTTATCCCTCTCTCTCTGACTCTTCACTCAGGCAGGGCCTGAACTGCTGGCTGACAGGGTGATCTGTTCTCCAGGAGCTGCAGGGACCCTTGGCGGGAGCTGGGACAGGCTCGGAAGAACCTTGGGGGGGCCCAGGGCTCTGGGTTCGGGTCTTGCCCACGGCCCTTGAGCAACTCTCTGCCACTCCTTGGACCTGAAATAGAAGCTCGTTCCTGATGCTTCTGAAGTCTCCTCCGGCCTGGCCCAGCAGGGATGGGTCTTCTCTAAAGCAGAATGGCTGGGGGCCCCATTGTGTGCAGGCCCCCGAGCACGGTCCTCACGCTCCAGGAATTCACCGTCTAGACGGGAGGAGAGAGGCGCAGGCAGCTGGGAGTCATAACCCCAGCGATCTGAGAATATTAAGAGAAGCAACTCTGTATTAATTGCCTGTGGCTGCTGTAGAGAATTACCAGGAACTGGGTGGCTCAAGACAAAACAAATTTATCGTCCCACGGTTCTGGAGGCCAAAAGTCCAAAATGTGTCAGAGGTCCAAAGTCTCTGTGGGGGGGGGTCTTTCCTTGCCTCTTGCAGCTTCGGGGGCTCCAGGCGCTTCCTGGCCGTGGGCACACCCCTCCAGCCCCTGTCTCCGTCTTCACGGGGGGCCTAGTCCTCATTAGGTGCGTCCCCTGTCCCAGGCCCAGCATTCCACGCTTTGTGAGTCATCAACGACGCCCGCGGGCCGGTGGTGTGGTGCCCATTGCACAGAGAGGGAGGGCGAGGCCCAGCTCACGTCAGAGCTTCTGCTGCGGTGTCCCCGAGCCCCGAGACGGTCCATCGAGAGTGAGGAAGGGGGCCCTGTGGCTGGCAGGCCTGCTTGGGAAGTTCTCAGGAGCAGGTGCCGCTGAGTTGGGCTGTCTCCACGGAGGAGTCCAAGATGAGCCCTGGGGGGAGGTTGTAACCCCAGTGGCTTTCCCCATCGTACAGGTGGGGCAACTGAGGCTCCCAGAGAGGGGAAGTGGTGTGTCCGGGATCCCACAGCGAGGGTGTGGCAAAGTTGGGATCAGAACTCAGCTCCCTCTGACTCCAGAGCTTTCTGGCACTGGGACTCTCTCTGCATCTCCCTTCCCCAGCACGTGGGCCTCGTATGATCAGGAGCGAGTGCTAAGACCGCTCGAGGGGAGCGCTCGCTCCGTCGCAGCTTCGTCTCAGACCTCCATCCCTGACTCCCGGAAGCCTGTCTTCAGTCCCCGCAGCCCTCGGGATCCTACAGCACGAGCGGGCTCCTGGCACCGTCTGCTGCTCACCCTCGAAGGCTCCCTCTCACCCAGGGTCAAGGCCGTGCACTGGCTGTGGTCCTCATCTCCCACCTCCACTCCAGCCCAGCATGCCGGCCTCCTCCTTGGTCCTCCCCCTCAGCTGCACCCTCGGCCCCAGGCCCTGCCTCTGCGTCCCCTGCTTAGGCTGTTCCTTGTCTGAATCTGTGCGCGGTCATCTTCCTCCTCCCCTCTCCGATTTGCGCAGCCTCCTCCGGCCACCTTCTTTGAGATGCTTCGGGCCCCGGCCCTTCCCATCACCCATCCTGCTCCCGCTCACTCAACAGCACCTTCCACCTTCTGCTCTGTTACTTATTGATTCATTATCTGCCTCCCCCAACCAGAAGATAAATTTCACAAAGCAGAACGTTTTATCTGTTGTGTTCGCTGCCCAGTCTCCACTGCCAGCTTGGCACCCAGTAGGACCGCAATAAATCATCCTTGAGTAAGCAAATACGTGTCAATAACAATTTGGGGGGTTTTGTTTAGTATCAAGAGGTCATGTGGGAGAGTGGTTAGTGGGGGCAGACTTGAGGTCAGACGGACATTAGATCAGATTCCAGCTGTGCCACGTATCAGCTGTGTGACCTTGGACAAGTGAGTCAGCTTCTCTGAGCCTCAGTGTTCTCATCCTGCAACAGGGATGCTAACTAACCACACCTGCCTCAGGAGGAGGTGGTGAGGCCTGAGTGAAGCCATGTGTGGAGCCCACTAACCACCAGGGAATACAGTAGGTGATCAATCAATGTTACGCCTTTTATTGTCAATGAATCAGAGATTGTTGGAATTTCAGCAAACGGCTTGGAAGATTGCCTGGTCTATATTCCTTTTGCAGGTGGGGAAACTGAGGCACATTCCATCACCTAGGAGGGTTGGCACTTTGCTTTCCCCTCTAAATTAAGATTCCGGGCCTCCAGGATTCTTACAGCCTCGAGGATGAGGCAGAAACTCCCAGAACTCTGCCCTGGGCGTGAGGAGTGGACACAGCCCAGACTGGGAAGGCGGCCTTGCCTTCAGGAGGGGCTGTTCATGGGCGAAGGCTGACTGGGTGCTCTCTGAAGGACCGGAGGCCTGGGGGACACGGCCTGAGGTGACCGGTGTCCAGAGAGGCCCCGGGTCAAGTCAGAAGAATGGAGCCCTTGCCAGGTGCGTCCACAGAAGGAATTCAATGCAAGGAACTCTTTCAAGGGATGGCGGGGGAGCTGCAAGGGCCAGTGGGAGAAGCTGGGCAGCCAGAGACCAACAATTACAGGGTGCCACTGTCCCCTGCCCCAGGGCTGGGGGACACAGCAGGGAGGGGGCATTGTCAGAGTTCAGGATCCAGGGTGGCCTGACGGGGCCCACAGACGAGGTGCAGCCACCGCCAGACAAACTGCAGAAGCAGCCGGAGATGGGGGAAGTACCCTGCATCTCCCCTCCTCCCGCCCTCCCGGCTCCCACTGACCACTCCCATTGGCTGACGCCACCCGGAAGTGGGTGGGCAAGGGATCCTGGGAATTGTAGTCGTAGGGCCGGTCTGTGTAGTGCAGAGCGTGGTGAGGACGCGCAAGGGGACGGCGGGAGGTGGCATGGCCAGAACTGGCAGCATCTCAGGAGGCTCTGAGCCCTCATGGGGGGGACCCCAAGTCCATACAGATAAGCCCAAATTCCACCAGGACCTTGACCGTGGCCTCTGGGGATAACCTGCAGGGCTGCGCATGACTGTCCTCGGGACACCTGGGGGGGTCCAGGCCACTGGCAGCAGCAGGGCTGGACAAACAGGTGGAGTCTGAGCTGGTTAGAGGCCGTTTGGGTTAACACCTCAACATTCTGGGATCCCAACAACCTCACTTGGAGGGCCTGGGGACAGTTCCCCACCAGCCTGGCCATGCCTTCCTAGGGTCTTTCCCCTGCAGACACTCATCCTTTTCCTTCAGGAGACCAGCCTCTACTATGCCTTCCCCCTGTCCTGAGAAGGAAAACTGGGCCCCTCCCCACCCTTAGCCCGGGCCCCTCAGGTTGGGTCAGGTCCCTTCCCCCATCTGACCTCTGGTCCTGCAATGCTACCTTCTCCCGCTCCATTGCAGCAACACCCCCTTGTCTCTGTTCCACCAACGTGCTGAGCTTGTCCGGATCTCAGGGCCGTTGCACATGCCCTCCTCTCCCCTGGAACATTCTTCTCCCAGACCTTTCTGTGGCTGCCTCCTGCTGAAACCTCCTGCCTCAGAGAGGCCCCCACCCACTCCTGCTCCATCTGCTTGTTTCATTATGAAATTTTCTCGTTTATGTGTTTCCTGGTTTCACGTCCAACTCCCCCACTGGAGACTGAGCAGAGCCTGTCGCGTCCACGGGTGCCTCCAGCATCGGGTACAGCGCCACACAGAGACGTCTGTAAAAACAGTGTCTGTAAACACTGACGATGTGACAGCGCATTCTCGTTAGAGATGAGAGGAGAAGGGACGCAGCAGGTGCCTCCCTGCGCAGGGAGCCTGGTCGGGCCGGAGCGGGAGATGGGTGCTCCGCCTGCCCCTTGTCCTGGGCGTCCCGGTGCCCTGCCGGTCTCAGCACAGCCTCCTCGGGAGGCGGGGCAGCCAGATTGGGGCTGAGGGGCCTGACTTTATGGGTTGAGGTGGGGCAGGAGGGCCCGGCTGGGCACGCCCACATGGGCAGACATTCAGCCACCCGGGGTGTGGCACGGACGAGGTGGGTGTGGCATGGGGTGATGTGGGCGTGGTGTGGACGTGGTGGGCGGGGCAGGGTGTGTTGGGCGTGGTGAGGAGCACCCCAGCTGCATCAAGAGGCAGACAGAGCCCAGAACTCCAGCTCCGTGCTGTGGCCCCCGCCTGGGCCGGGTCTGCCCTGTCCACTCCCTTCCAGCCTGGAACCCTCACAGGGCCCAGGTGGTGAGTGGCCACACCAGCCCAAGGGACAAAAAAGTCCTGTCCTTCTCGAGACCAAACAGGTGAGGTGTGGAAACCCAAGGGTGGCATGCCCACCTGTGACATCTCATAGGACATGCTGATTCCAGAGCTGGGGACACCCCGGGGGGCCTACGGCTGACGAATTTCCAAACTGCGGGTGCCCCCTGAAGACAGAGAGGAGGCTGCGGGCCAGGACCCCCGCTCCACAAGAGCATTTTCATGTGCACCCGACCCACATCTGGGCTGTGTAACGTCCGAGAGGTAAAATGGGCTCTGTGGGTTCTATTTTTAGTTAATTAAACTTGTTATTTTGAGATGATTATAGATTCGCATGTAACTGTATGAAATAATACAGAGAGACTCCACGTACCCTTTACCTGTTTCTCCCAGTGGTGACATCTTGCAAGACTAAAGGACAACATCACAACCCTGATATTGACATTGACACGGTCATGGAACAGAGCATGTCCATTACCACCAGGATGCCTCCTATCACCTTTTATAGCCACACCCACTTCCCTTCTACCCCCAGCTCCTCCTTAACCCCTGGCAACCACTCATCTGTTCTCCATTTCTATAATTTTATCATTTTAACAGCGGCATATAAAAGGAACCATCCAGTATGTAACTTTTTGGGACTTGCTTTTTTGACTCCACAGAATTCTCTAGAGATTCATCCAGGTCGTGTGTACTCGCCGTTCCTTCCTGATCACTGCTGCGTAGTATTCCACAGCCGGGATGTGCCACTGTTTGTCGATCCATTCACCTGCGTGCAGAAGGACATCTGGGTCGTGTCCAGTTTTGGGACATTAGGAATAAAGCTCCTGTAAACATTCACATCCAGGTTTTGGTGAGAACACGAGTCTTCATTTCTCCGGGATAGATGCCCAGGAGTGAAATGACAGGACTGGGTCGAATGGTAGCGTGTCTGCTTTTTGAAGAAACTGCCAACCTTTTTGCCCCGTTTTGCATTCCCATCGGCAATGTAGGAGTGATCCAGTTTCTCCACGTCCACACCAGCATTCAGTGTTGTCACTATTTTTAATTTTAGCCGTGCTCATAGGGGAGTGGCGATATCTCCTTGTGGTTGGAATTTGCATTTCCCGAATAGCTAATGATCTCTTGGTCTCTGGTTTAAAAAAGAAATGTTTTGAACTGCTATTAGCTCCCACTGGCCCATTTCACTGATGAGAGAAACTGAGGCCCAGGGACTGAAACGGACTCGCCCAGATGCAGCTGGCTCCTCAGGCTCCATCCCGACTCCCGGTCATGGGCTCTTCTGAGAAGAGAGAGAAGAAAGCAACTCTGTAAAAGCACGCTTACTTTTACATGGAGAGTAGAAGGCACTATTCTCATATTCTAACTGAGTGTGTGTGCTTTCTGTGACACGTCCTGTCACTCTGTATTCTTGCCGTTTGGAGAGCTGGCTTCGAGGTGCCTGCGAAGGATGAGTTGTCACAGCTGAACTCTGCTGGATGGCCATGGGACCGCACCATGTGACATCCCATCTTTGCAGACCTGGAGCGCTCCTAGGCTGCTGTGAGTGCCGTGGTGGCATCTGGCCAACGAGGGGACTGTTGGACACTGACCCCCGAGGGACAGGGGCCATGTACCCTCCCGCTGAGAGAAGTCACTAATCCACCCTGAGAGAGAAACGTGGCCACCAGTGCGGTTCGAGGCTGGAGCTGGCCGGGCCAAGCCCCAGGTCAGCGTGTAAGCCCCAAGCCATGCCCCCTCCCTCGGCCCGGCCCCCCACCTCGCAACGATCCGATCCTCACACAACGGCCCCTCCCCTCCTTGGCCCCCCGCATCCGCTGTGTGTCTTATTTTCTCTTATTTTATTTTTGGAGAAAGCAGCTTCCCGGAGACCTGGGGGTGGGGGCGGGGACGCAGCATCTGTGAAGGAAGGGCGGCTGCGAAGAGACAACACAAAATTTTTTTAAAAGCACGGTAATAAATGCTATTCAGAAAAAGAAAAAAGAGAAAAAGAAAACCCTCTCCGCAATCGCTGAAAAACACAGCCCATTGAGATGACAAGCTGAAAATCATTTGCAAAGCGCCCAAACCGTTCCCTTTGTCACCCAAATCCTTCTGTTGACAGTTACCTTTCAATCCCACAATTGTGTGGAAGGGGCTGATTTCATGCAATGTTCTACCCACCCTGCGTATTAATGAAAAGGGGGGGAGGAAAAAAACTTGTAAGAAGGGTGTTTAATGGGCTGACAGACAGGCCGTCTGGATTCCCGGCCCAGGCCCCTTATCAGTGGCTCACAGTGGGGCTGCTGCTGTCGCCCCGTCCGGGCGCACCCGCCCTGTGTCTTGGCCCCGTGATAGAAGCGCTGGACCGACTGGTTGATTTTTATTATTATTATTTTTAAAAAGGCTTGATGATCTTTTCTCCTTACCAGAAATGAGGGGACAGACGCAGGTCATCACTTAACGCCATGATTCAGATGTGCACCAAAACATTAATTGAGCACCCACTGTGTGCTAAGGGGCCGGGCTGGGTGCTGGGGTCAGGCATGGATAAGGCAGACAATGTCCCCATGCAGGGAGCTTCCAACGCAGGGACCAGTGTCAGCAAACCAGGGATTTGCCCCCGTTGGGCCAGGTGTCAGAAAAGGTCGACGTGGACCCCACTGACTCCTGGGAGACTGGGCCCCCCAAATTCTTTTCTCTATGCGCCCCCGAGACAGAGGGGCCTGAGGACCATCTGGCTCCATCTTCATGCCAAGAGGCCGTGTTTTGGCAGCATCGTCACCGCTACTGGGCTGCAGGAGGCTGGACAATGTGACCTCCACAGTCAGTTCAGTTCGGAGGCCGTGTGGGATCTCGAGGCTGCACTTGAGGTGGGGCCCAGACCCGGGTTCGAATCTTGCCTCTGCCATTTACTTCCTGGAGGGCTTTGGGCAAGTCCATTGTTCACCTCTCTGAGCCGTGTCTGAGTCTCCTAGGCTGTCACGTGCGGTGGTGACATTACTGTCGTGGAATCGCTGGGCGGATGTTACAGACTGACGTTTGTGTCCCCCCACCAAGTTCACAAGTCAAAAGCCTGGCCTGCAATGGGAGGGGCAGGGCTATGGTCTGATGGGATCAGGGTCCTTAAACGAAGAGACCAGGAAGCACTCCTGCCCCCCACTGCCCCAGCCAGGTGAGGACACAGCGAGAGGTGGCCGTCGGCAAGCCGGGGAGGGGGCCCTCCCAGAGCCCGGCCACGCTGGCACCCTGCTGTCCAGCTCTCAACCCCCAGAACTGTGAGACAAGACAATGCTGTTGCCGAAGCCACCGGACTATGGGGTTTGTCATGGCAGCCCGAGCAGCCAGACGGAGGAGAAGGTGAGCTTCCGGAAGCTGCAGTCCTGGCCCGGCCTCTTTCCCTCCCTCGCTCGCTCCCCTCTCTTCCTTCCCTTCTCTTCTTCCACGGATTCTGGAATTCCAAGAGGGGTCCTGAGCCGGGGTGGCGGGAGAGCTCAGGAGCACAGAGGAGTTTCATTTCAAGGGTGTGTCTGTGACGACGAAACCTGCTCCCTGGCTGGGTGGTGAGCTCCCCGTGGTGGCAGGGCTGTAAGCGGAAACTGGAAACCAGACGACAACTTGGCGAGGCTGTCACGGTGATGCAAGGTTGGTCCACATGGGTTGGAGGGACCTGAACCTTCCTGCCTGGCCAGCCAACGTAGTCTGGAGCGGTAGGCGTGCGAGGACCTGCCAGGCCTGTTTTGTCCCCCACGTGACACACCCAGTTGGCTCCATTTGCCTCCAGCCCTCAGGCCCCCCGCCCAGGGGTCATCCTGGAATCCTCTCCTCCTCTCCGCCCCACACCTGGTCCTTCTGCGCGTCCCCACAACTCTGCCATTGAAACGTGCGGAGCCTGCCGGCCCTCCCCTCCTCGCTCACCCCTCTCCTCCGGCCCCTGCAGTGGCCCTTTCTTAACCCAGCCCGTCACAGCATCTCCTGCCTGCCCACACCCGACTCGCTCCGTTCCCGCCACCCCAGAACTCTGGCTGTCCCTTCAATATGCCAACTGTTGTCCCCTTTGCACTGGCTGTTCCTTCTGCCTTGGACACTGTTCCCCCAGGTCCTCACAGGGCTGCTTTGCTCTCCATCCAGGTTCCTGCTGTCACACCACCTCTTCTGAGAGTTCTTCCCTGACAGTGTCCCCCACCCCATCACGACCTTCCCTGGTGGTATTTCTCTCCCCAGCATGTGTCACACTTCTTACTGTATAGTATATTTGTTCTATTGATCATCGTCTGCCTCCTGCACAGGCCTGGGAGCTCCTGAGAGTGGGAACTGTGTCCACTTGGCTCTCAGGATGTCCCCAGATGCATAAATGGAGTCACACGTGGCCTCCAGGCTCCTAGTGGGGTGGTTGTCCTCTGACCTCCTGATTCAGAACCACAGCATTATCGCATCCTTTCCCTCCTCTTCTGAAGACCAACACGTGCTGGGCAGCGAGGACAAGTAACAGCCGCCTCTCATCCTGATCGCTCATTCAGTCACTCAGTAAACATTCATTGTCATGTGCCCGCAACGTGCAACTGTTTGGGACCCAGCTACGAAAAAGATGGGCATGGAGTTGACATTTTTAATGCGGAGACTGAGGTACGAAAAAAGTCAGTTAATAGAAATGATGATGTCAGGCACGATGAAGAAATATGGAGCGGGGTGAGAGGCTGTGGGGGAGGCTGCTGTCCAAGGGGCAGTCAGGGAGGACTTCCTGGAGGAGGAGGCAGTCTCAAAGGCCTGAATGAAGTGCTGTGCTGACAGGGGACAGGCGGGGGCACCGGCGAGGCAAGGGAAGCCGGGCGCCAGATGGTAAAGGGCCTTGCAGGTCCGAGGTGCTGCCGGCAGCCTCGGATATATTTTAAGGAATGGATTTCGCACAGTGTAAATTTGAGTGGGTGCCCGGGAAGGCCGAGTGGAGGAAAGAATGAATGAGTTAAGGGTGTAGGTGAGCGAGCACCCCCCACGTGGTGGTCCCCTGGGGTTCAGTGTACTCCCCTCTTCTCTCCACCCCCCAAATCAGCCCACATGGAGGGTGAGCCCCTTGGAACGGCACCACCTCCACGGTCTTGGACCTTTCGCCTTCTCCTGGGGCCTCAGCTCAGCTCCAGTGAGGGCGCCCCCGGTGGGACCCAATGGGGCGCCGCCCCCAGCCTCCTAGGGCAGGAGCGAGAACCCAGACTCGTCTGTGTTTCGGGTTCCGCACGGCCCCCTCCCCTCCCCCCCCCCCCCCCCCCCCACGATCGCTGACGACGCGGATTTTAATATATTCACACTGGCCGAGCCATTTGCATTCAGATGCAATTAGGAGGCGAGACACGGACCCCTCAGAGCAGCCCCCAGGAACGGGGAGGATCTGATACACTCTGGGGGCGGGGGCCCTGAGGTGGGCAGAGAGGTCCGTCCTGGCTGGGCTGAGCCCCGTCCCCCCGCTGCCCTGCAAAGATGGGGGGCTGCAGCAGCCCCGCCTCCCCGCCTCCCCGCCCCAGCTCGCAGCATCTGGCTTATTCCGTTCGTCTGGGGTGGGAGCCGTGTTGGCGCTGGTAGAAACTGGTCAGGGCGGGGTCCCCTCGATTCCTACTGCGTGTGAGGCTCTCTGCTCCTCCTGGGTCTGGGCCCCCGGGACGGAGGGAGCTTCCATTCTCGCGGGACACGGACAGGAACAAATTAACAACGAAAGAAACAAGATAACAGCGGAGTAAATGTAGCAAGGGAACCGCACAGGCGGAGGGCGCTCTTTGGGGCGTTTCTCCAGACAGGGGTGAAGGAAGGCGGGGAGGTTGGTTGCCAAATCGTGCCCAGCCTTTCACTTCCCGTGCAGCGCCCCCTTGCAAGGCGCAAGCATGGCAGGTCACTCCTGCAGGAAGCCAGTCTGTTTCCCACCCTGGACCCCAGCTTGGCCATGTGACCCGCCTGGGCAATGGGGTGTGGTGTCAGGGACTAGGACCAGCTCCAACCCGAGGTCTCAAGGGACCTTGCCCATTTCTGCTTTCTCCCTGGGAGCCCTGCCACCCCCTTGAGAATGAGCCCAGGCTTTCCTGCTGGAGGATGAGAGGCCGGTGGAGCAGAGACCAACCATCCCAGCCGAGGTCAACCCAGCACAGACAGAACCCAGCCCATCTGCCAGCTGACTCAGATGCAGAGGGATCCTGTGACCAGCCCCGAGCAGTAGACCTGCCACCCAACCTGCAGACTGGCGAGCTAGACAAATGCCTGCTGTTTTAAGCTGTGAAGTTTTGAGATGCTTTGTCACGCAGCATTGCCAACTGATACAAGGGTCAATCTGAGGAAGTGACATTTCTTCTGGGACCCAAAGGATGAGAAACTAGCAGTGGGGAGAAAAGGAAATTCAGGAGGGAACAGCACGCACAAAGGCCCTGAGGTAGGAAATGTGGAGGCTCGTTTTAGGGACAGGAAGGAGGTCAATGTGGCAAAGAAGGAGCGTGGAATGGACGAGAAGGCGCAGTTCCCCCATCCACGGATGAGGGCAGGGAGGCTCAGAGAGGGCCAGCGGGCTGCTCAGGGACCCACAGAAAATGCCCGGGGCCAAGGTGGCTGCAGCTGGGCTCTCAGCAAAGTGTTTTTCTCCTGGGGGATCCTGGGGGAGTGCCAGACCAAGGGCTAAGGTGTCAGACAGACAGGTTTCTCATCCTGCCTCTGCCCGGGGCAGGCCAGGTGACCTCGGGGACTCAACCTTCTGTGTGCCACTACGTCCTCATCTATGAAATGGGCGAGTATGGCAAGGTTTTCAACGCAGTGTGTCCCTGCAGCAGCCTCCACTGGCCCGCCTCCTCCTCGCTGGCCCCGCCCCTGCCTCCTCCACGCTGGCCCCACCCCCACCATATCCACACTGGCCCCGCCCCCGCCTCCTCAGTACTGGCCCCGCCCCCGCCTCCTCCACGCTGGCCCCGCCCCCGCCTCCTCCGTACTGGCCCCGCCCCCGCCTCCTCCACGCTGGCCCCGCCCCCGCCTCCTCCACATCCTTTCTCCCGGGTGGTCTTTCCGAATGGCAGACCTGGCTGTCCCGTCGGTGTGTACAGCCCTCTGGTGGACTCGTTGTCTTCAGGACAAGGACAGGCTCCACAGCATGGCTGAGCAGCGCTCACCCCAGTGAGCCAGGCCACTCCCTCCTGCCTCACCCCTGCCCTCCCCAGCCACTCTCCGGGGCACACCACGTTCTCTGTCTCCCCAGAGAGTGAACCAGCCTTTCTGCTTGCTGTTCTTCCCCCTACGACTCTGGCTGTCTTCCCAATGGCCTGGTCCGTCCTTTGGCTTTTGTGGGTTTTTTGTGAGGAAGACTGGCCCTGAGCTAACATCTGTGCCCATCTTCCTCTACTTTGTGTGCGGGATGCCTCCCCTGTGTGGCTGATGAGAGGAGCATGTCCGCACCCGGGATCTGAACCTGCGAACTTGGGCTGCCAAAGTGGAGTGCGCGAACGTTAACCGCTCTGCCACTGGGCTGGCCTCTTGATTCTTGTTTTTATTCAGTGCCCCATTTAGATGGATCAAAACTCATCAGGATACAGACGGACAGGCACCAAGACGCTCCTTCTCCCTCCTGGCCTCCAGCCTCCCGGCGCCCCTCCTCAGGGCCAACCCCGTGTTCAATTTGCATGAGTCTTTTCAGAGACATTTTATGCAAATGTAATCAAATGCTTAAATAATCAGCCACCTGCTGCCTTTTACACAAATTCTCCCATCCTCAATCCATCTTTTTCCACTCATCGCAACCTGGAGATCCTCCATGTTGGGAAATAAAGCACTCCCTTATTCATTTTACATAGCTGCATAGTATTCCACAGTGTGGCTCACTGTCATTTATTTATCTAGTCTCCTATGGATGGGGGTCTGGTGTGTTTTCAGTATTTTGCCATTTCTTAAATGCTTCATCTGCATGTATGGGCGCAACTCTATAGCATAAATTCCTAGACTGGAAAGTGCTAATTTATTATATTGATAGATTTTATCTGATTATTCCCCATAGAGAATACTAGTGGACACTCTCCCCAGCAGAATATGAGAGTGGCCTGGCCGACCCTTCATCATTTTTAAGACCGTGAGCAGCTGTCACCTCCTCCAGGAAGCCTTCCCGGACCTTCTAGCTGGCTCAGACCCTCATCTGGGCCCTCGCCTCAGCCCAAACAGGTGGCACCCGGTATTGCGATGGTCTGTTCCCTTTTCTGTCCCCATGGTCAGATTGGGAGCTCCCTGAGACCTAATCCTTGCTGTCCTTAATAAGCCCGGGGCTCCATGCTGAGTAAACACTCGGTTCCCTTTCTGCATACCCCAAGGGCGGGGCTCCCCTGTGGGCAGCCTCTACTTACCCCTTGTCCCCTGCCCCAGGCAGAGGGCTTCAGTCTCTACCCCCAACATGTGCAGGCCACCCCTGTGCCAACACCAAGCCCCTTCTCCAGCCACCAGGGCCTCCGCCCTCTCTCTTGAACAAATAATAATTGTTAGAAAAAGGCCTGTGGATAAATTATTATCTTGACCCTCATTCCAGTGCAAAAAACTTTTGCTAGCTGCCAAGCGAAAAGTCAAAATTTGCATTTAAATAGAAAACGTTAGGCCAGCAGAACAGGGAGGCCAAGGGCCCCGGAGGCCTCTCCCTGGTGGGGTGGGGCGTGGCGGTCACCGAGCCCCTCCCCAGGTACCCAGCGAGCCGCCAGGGGCCCTTCAGAGCTGGAGGTGAACTGATCTTTTCTGTGGTTCGTGGCCCCTTGGGGCCTACAATTTCCCGTCCCTGCCGCAGTTCCGCAAAGGCCTTGTGGCCCAGCCCCATAGACCTCAGATGCCCCCGCTTCAACCCACCTTGGACATGAGTCTCCTGGCCCCGCCCCTGGTGAGCAGGTAACCACAAACGACAGGGGCCCGCAGCGGCTCCCAGAGCCTGCCCAGCAGAATGTCTGGAGATGGTTTTAGAGCTAGCCAGACAGAGCTCAGGGCTTGGCTGCTTGCTAAGTTGCTTAGCCTCTCAGAGCCTCAGTTTCCCTGTTTGTAAATGACAGATAATTATATCTTCTTGGCTAAGCATTCCTATACAATCAATATAATTTATTATAATTCATAAATGTAGTTGTTTCTGTTAGTTCAATTCATAATGTTGGAATTCCCCTCTGGCATCCTTGACAAGCGCTTGGATACCTCCCACGATGGGGTGCTCACTTCCACATGGACCAGTCCGTTCCATTTGTCTGCACCTCCGTCACACACGCTGGCTCTTCTTTTCCAGGAGGGTCCCTGTCATTGTGGGAAGACCTAGGCCCTGCCTTGTCATATTCTCTAACCCCTTTTTCTGGCGAAACCCCAAACTTCTCTTGACTGGAGAGTCCACCCAAACGCCCAGGAGGTTCGCTCCCCTGGGCAGCCAGGAAGTTGACAGCAACTTCCCGATACAGAAATTCAGGTCTAAGGAGAGAAAAGAACCACAAGTGACGTGCGGTGAGTACCACTGACTTGGGCACTCGACTTTGAGTCTGATTTCTACCTGGGTCAACGTGGATAATTCAGCTTCTTGGAAGCTCAGTTTCCTCCCTGAACAATGGGGAGGCTGGTCCCTATCTCATGGGACTGTCCCAAGGACGGACCGAGACCACGCTGAGCACGGTGCGCGCACCGGTGAGTGCACGGTGGAAGCTCATGGCCAGCTTGCAGTCTGTTTGCACATAATGCGCACAAGGGAGAAATAAGGGCTTTCTAGGCAATTCAGCAATTGTATCTTGAGCTCCCACTCTGTGCCAGCATCTGGCCGCCTTTGAATGCATCTCTGAGAGGGCAGGAACCCTGTCTGCATTGCAGTCATTGCAACCACACTGCCTGGCACACAGTAGGTGCTTTATAGAGGTTTGTGTCTGGATGAACGAATAAATGCCTGCTTTGTCCTCAGCTCCCAGCACAGCGCCTGGCACACAGTAGGTGCTCAAGAAACACTCAGCCGGCAGGAGCAGGGAATGCAGGCACAAAAAAGAGAAGTGCCCAGGGCTTGTATCAGCAGAGGCATTTGGCTCCACGTGGATCCCATATAGGACCTTTTTCCACAGTTGACATGCACTGGCTGCCATCCTACTATGTGCTCGCTCTGTCATGGGGACTGGAGTGGGAGGGAATAGTGGAGGCCTCTGTACTTAAGGGCTCATGATGCTGGGGAGAAACCAGATGTGGGTGGGAGAACTCGCACCTGACAGGGTGGTCAGGGTCCCGGCTGGAGGGTCCCCGAGGCTGTGGACGGGGGAGGAGGCTGAGGCTGGGAGATAAGAGCATCTTCCTGGAGGATGGGCCTCGGAGCCGGGCCTGGGCAAGGTCAAAGGCAGACACTTCGGAGGACGCCAAGACCAGGGGGCAATGTGGACGGGGGAGACAGCAAGCAGGGGACAGGGCTGCCGGCGGATGGGGACCCGGGCGGCTGCGCCCGGCGCTGGCCTCTATGTGGGAGCCGGTGCACGCCGTGGGGAGCTTCCCACAGAACTCCGGCTCATGGCAGAATGTTCGTCACACTCCTCGTCTCCCTGCGTGTGTCTTCTAGCCCTGCTGGCCTCTCTGGCACTTTGAGAGCATCTGGGAAAGGCAGCTGTCGCCTCCAGGCCAGACGCTGAGCTACTGGTTTTCCAGCAGACGAGTCCAGGAAGCAGGCCCACGGCTTGTCCAGAATCGGAGACGCGAATATGAATATGAGCCACTGCTCCTGGAGTGCCAGGTGTACACGAGCATCCTGTTTGAAACCCCAGCAACCGGACCCGATAGACGTTCTCATCCCATTTTACAACCGAGGAAACTGATGCTCAGAGAGGTCAAGAAATCAGCCCAGGACCACACAGCAAGGAAGCACTGGAGGGGGCCATCAGGCACAGTGTCTGTGGGAGTGTAAAGCCTGTCCTTAGGAAGAAAAAAATTGTGCACATAATATTTTTATGGAGTTAAAATTGAAACAGTAAAACGTGTAAGGTACATAGTATTCATAAACACAGAGTTAGAGACAGCCAGGAATATTGAAAGTAGCTGCACCTGGGGAGCACGTGGGGAGTGAGCGGGTGCGGGGCCAGGATCACTGTTTTGGCTACAAAGCCTTTCAGTACTGTCATATTTTTTAAAACCTATGTGCCTGCGTTCCTTTTACACAAAATAAAAGATTAATTCAAAAAAAAAAGGACAACTGCCTGTAATTCACTATTCAGACCATCTTCCAGGTCCTCAGGTGGCAGCAAGCCCAGGTCGGTGGCCTCCCACACCAGCCCATGGAGGTTCGCCTTCCAGTTTGTTTGTTTGTTTGTTTGTTTTTGGTGAGGAAGATTGGCCCTGAGCTAGTATCTGTTGCCACTCTTCCTCTTTTTGCTTGAGGAAGATTGTTGCTGAGCTAACATCTGTGTGCCAATCTCCCTTTACTTTGTCTGTGGCACGTCACCACAGCATGGCTTGACGAGTGGTGTGTAGGTCTGTGCTTTGGATCCCAAGCCCCAAACCCTGGGCCACTGAAGCTGAATTCGTGAATTTAACCACTGGGCCACTGGGCTGGCCCCTTGCCTTGTAGTTTTAAGAGTGACCGGGGTGGAGGGGCGGTGGCCAGCCCGGTGGCGCAGCGGTTAAGTGCACACATTCCGATTCTTGGCGGTCCAGGGTTCGCCGGTTTGGATCCTGGGTGCGGACATGGCACCGCTTGGCACGCCATGCTGTGGTAGGCGTCCCACATATAAAGTAGAGGAAGATGGGCATGGATGTTAGCTCAGGGCCAGTCTTCCTCAGCAAAAAGAGGAGGATTGGCAGCAGTTAGCTCAGGGCTAATCTTCCTCAAAAAAAAAAAAAAGTGACGTGGGGTCCCCAGCATCGCAGCATCGCGACTCCTAGAAGGGATCCACTGCTAATGGGCACAGCGGTTGTTTCCACACATTTGCGGAGAGCAGCTGGGTGGGGCCCGGCACCTGCGTGAGGGCTGGAACTGGACTCTCAGCCACAGTGCTCCCTGGCGCTGACTGTGGGCTCGTCTGACCCGGCACGGGGTGGGAGTCCCTGAGCGCAGAGGCTGGGCCTCACTGGCTCTGCTCCAGGGCCCGGCTCCCGGCCTGGCACAGTGACCTTCCTCCAAGGCAGGACTGACCAGGCCAACCGGTGCCTGCCTCCAGGGCCCCCAGTGGGAGTCAGGGGGACGTAATGACCCCAAGCCACTTCCCTGATGATGGATGGTGAAGGCCATGGCTCGCGCTGAGAGAGACGGGGACACTGGCAGTGTCCTCGTCGAGGAAGTGATGCTTGAGCTGAGCTCTGGGGGCCGGAGGAGCATTAAGCTGGCAGAGCTACAGGGAACAGATTTCTAAGCTGAGGGAACAGCATGGGTGAGGGCAAGAAGGTGGGAAAGAAGTAGGCTGTCCAAGGAACGGCCGGGAAGCCAGAGTGGCTGGACTGGCGGGGGGAGGGGAAGCAGGGAGGAGGGCAGGCGTGGAGGGAGGAGGGCGGGTGAGGGGAGAGAGCGAGAGGAGGGAGGCAGGGAGGAGGGCAGGGCCCTGCCAGGAAGCCTGTGGGGCTTCCTCTCAGGAGGATGAGACTGGAGCCAGGGCGGCCAGGGGGCTGCGGTCTGGGGGCAACGTATGCTGGGAGAGGAGCGGGGAGCTCTGGGGGCCATGGTCCCCTTTACGGGCAAGAGCGGGACGGGCCCGTGAGGGACACGCAAAGGAGCTAAGTCTCCTGGAAAGGTTGACGAGGTCCCCACTGTCCCTCTCTGAAGTGGCTTCATGCGCTTATAATGTACCCGTCAAACCAATCAGCTGTGCGAAGTGTTGTGGGGGCTGCGTTTATTGGATCCTGGTCAGCTTGGAATTTGTTAAATAAGGTCTGCTAAGAGATGGAAGAGAGCCACACGTGGGTGGGGTGGGGCCGCTCCGGCATCCCCAGGGGCCTGCAATGCAGACAGGGCAACGGGGCTGGATCTGGGGGGCTGCGGGAGGCTCGGCTGAGCCTGTGCGAGGAGGTCTCTGCCCAGAAAGTGGGGGGTCCTCATGATCTTTTAGCCTCAATGGGTCTCAACCCTGCCCAATCACTGGACCCCCGGGGAACTTTAAAAAATTACAGTCTGATGCCCCGCGGCCACCCCAGATCAGCTGGATCCCGTGGAAGTGGGGAGCAGAGCACCACCCATCCTTCTCAGTCCCACAGGAATGCTGGTGTGCCGCTGCGGGGGACAACAGACTCTGCTCTAGCCTGGTGGTCTCCACTCGGGGGCCGTCGCCCTCCCCGGGGACCTTTGGCAGTGTCTGGAGACACTTTTGGTTTTACAGCTGGCAGCTACTGGCATCTGGTGGGCAGAGGCTGGGGATGCTGCTGCGCATCCTGTGACGGACAGCATGGCCCCCACCACGAAGACTGGTCCTGCCCCAAACGTCCACCGTGCTCTGGTTAAGAAATCCTGCTTTAGTGTAATCCACCCATTTGGCAGATAAGGAAACTTAGGCCCGGACTGTCCGATGGGGTATGTCTGGGGTCCCACGGGGGTGCATGGAGGGTCGGGCAGGCAGGACTTGTGGACTTGTGTCCCTGGACCGTGTGCCTGGCCCTGTGTTAGGCTCTGTGGGGTTGGAGATCGTCCTGTCAGATTCCATAGGCCAAGTCGGTCAAGTTAGATATGGGGCACATGGCCCGACCCAGGATGGCCTTTGTCCGAGTGTCTGGGACTCAGCAATTTCTAAATGTGCTCGTCTTCCAGTGTGGAAACCCCAGACAGATGCCATCCCTTTAGCAGGCTTGACCCCAAAAGATGGTTCCAGAGAAAGAAAGAGGCCTGTTTGGATGTCGCCGACATGGAGGGCCGGAGGAGGTCTCAGCCCCATACCGCCGGTCTCGGACCACCGAGGGTCTGTCCGTTTGTCCATTCGTCCATCCGTGGTGGTAACCCGAGCCGGGAGCATGGCTGGGGGACCGGCTGATTGCAGGCGGGGGGAGGGAAGATGAGCAGAGATCGCCCGCAGAGAGGAGCCAGCGGTGGCATCGGGGGCCGGGCGGGGACCCCAGGGCTAAAGGCCAGCACCGCTTGCCTTGATGGGGAACATAAAAGTGTGTGCAGACAATGGCCTGCCAGCCTGGGGCACTCCAGGTCTGCCCTAACCCTAACCCTGGACATGGGAGGAGCGGGTTTTGGGTGGAAAGGCGCTGGATGAGGAATGGGGGAGGGAATTCACACTGGCGAGGCCTCCTCTGGGGCGGGCGCTGCGGGAGCCCCGTGCGCCCCTCAGAGCTGCCCCGTCGCACATTATTGCCTTTCCCGTCCAGACTCAGAACAGGAGAGAATGTCCCTCCAGCGATCCAGCCAGGAGGCAGGCAGTGTGGGATTTGAACCTGCGTCTCCCCGACTCCAGCGCCCCTACTCCTCCTGCTAACTGGGTGTAGGGAGCGACGGGGGTGCCCACTGCGGTTGGTCGGACTCGGATCTTCAGTGCCGAGCTGGCCGGCCGCTGCACGTGTGTTCCAGAAACGAAAACCCAGCTTCAGGCCCTCCAGACTCTTTGTGGGGTGCCCACAGCTCCCTGTTTCCTCTTTCGGGGCCTCAGTTTCCACATCTGTAAAGGGGTCATCCAGTTGCCACCTTTTGCTCTTGACCCCCAAGAAAAAGAGGTTGGAGGGTGAGAATTTGGTTCTTGAATGTGTCTGAGGTCAAGTCCACGGCTGGCTGGCATCACCCTCGGGCCCCCCGGAGCTTCCCGCAGCAGCACCCGCTGCCCTGTGGCGTGGGCACGGATCTCGGCCTGCAGGACCCCACCGCGCACGGCGACGTCTGCTCCCGCCATCGCCCGGCCATCGGCCGACAAGACAAACGGCCAGGAAACCGTTTCAAATTAACTCCGTCTCCATTACAGGCGCTTTTATTAAGATAAACTATTTGGGGGATGTTTACAGGAGAGAGCCCTTGGGCGAGGCGGAAGGTCAGAGGGAGAGTCGGCGGCAGGCACCATTGTCATTCGAGAGCTTGTGGTGCTTCCCCGTGCTCAGACATGCGACCCTGCCCCTCGGCGACAGACGCTTTGGGCCCGTGACACGCTTTGTCAGAATTTCATTTGTCCGAGCGGCTACCCCCTCGCTCTTGGCAGATGTGGGTGTTAGGGCCCTTCTGTGGTCCTTGAAAACGGAGCAGGAGCTGGTCCAGCTGCGCATCTCACCTCGAGGAGGAAGACAAAAATGCGCCCTGGAGCCCGGGGGGAGGGCAAATTTCTGTTCATTCGTTCACTCATTCATTCCTTCAATCATTTGCCCCCTTGTTTATTAATTCATTAGCCTATTCAGTCATTCACGTCGACTTTTATTCATTTCCCCAGTCACTCAGTTTGCAGCTGGAATCCTGACTCCTCATGTGTCCTGACGGCCATCAGAGCCTCGGTTTCTGCACCTCAGAAGAGGGATGGTGACCGTCCAGGATGGTGCTGTCTGGCTAACTGGGTTATTCCGGGAAAGCACTTGGCGAACGCGGGCCCACCTGCCGACGCCCACAGGATGGGGCTGTGGGGCACGCGGCTTGAGCCCAGGGCGTCTGGTTCTGGGGTCTGCGTTCCTTCCTTTGCCCTGCTCGTCCGCTAAATCTCAGCGCATGCGTAGCTGGGCCGGCTGACCCAGCCCTGGCCCCTCAGCACCGTGGCTGAGTGGCGTCCGCCTAGCGCAGATCCGAACCCGGATTCTCGTGTCCCCTGTTGGACTTGCCCAGGGTGGGGCCGCCTTCTCTGGGAGCCCTAGTACCCCGCATAGGCCACCAGTGGTACTCGTCACCATCTGTCCAACAAGCAGTGTCAGGCAGAGACCCTCCTGGGCCCGAAGGACCACTTTTCTCTCCAACCTTGGGCCAGCCCTTCTCTTCTCTCTGGGCCTCAGCTTTCTCCTCCACACAATAGGCACAGAGGGTCTCTGAGCCCCTTTGGCTTCTGAAACGATGATTATTTGAGTAGAGGGCATAGGTGTCACTACAACGCAAGGACCCCCTTTGGGAAAGCCCTGGGGGTGCCGGGCACACACGGTTGACATTAACCAGTACTTGGAAGTCCCCACCCCCATTTTTGTGGCCCCAAGGATCTTCCCCTCCATGGAGCCCCAGGGTCCTGGGGGCACCCATCCCCGCCTCTGAGTTGCTCTTAGAACCTGGCCATCCCCCCAGCTGCCCTCCTTCTCTTCCCCAAACACGTCACCAGCAAATACCAAAAATGCTTACTTCCTCTGGGTTTCTCCGAGGAGACAAACCCTCCCATTTCTGCACCAAATTCCTTGGCTCAGCCCGGGGGAGCCCACGAAGCTGGACCACCCCCCTCTGCGGTGGGTGAGGCGTCGCTCACACGGTCCGGGCGCGGGGAGGGTGAGACGGGTCAGGAGATAAACGCATCGCGGTGGCCGCGCCCCAGCTATGGCGGGGGCAGGAGTGTGGGATGCGACTGGCAGGCCGCGGGGGGACATTCTCCCCGTCGAGCCCAGTGTGGGTTTTCCTCGGCTCTGCCAGAGCATCGCTATTCACTCAGAGCCCAGAAAAGTGGAGAACTCACAGGGTAGTTTGGCAATGACAAAGTCAATGGCAAAGGGAAGAAAAGAACATTCCAGTCTCTGTATTCCGGAGGCTGGAGAAGGGAGGGGAGATCAAGTTAGATTCGCAGAGTTCGAAGGCTGAGCGGGACTCCGAGGCCCCCGGAGAGGTTGTGGGATCCAGATGTGGACGGGGCAGGCGGTGGGGGGAGGGGAGGCCGGGCGGGGTGGGGGAGGGGGGAGGTCTGTTCACAATTAGCCTTGATTTTGTGTGATGACATTGAAATTGTGGGCAAACATGAAAGCTGGGTTGTGAGGACACGTCTGTCCGAGCGGCCCGGGGATTAATCCGACGTGAAGGACGCGGGCCAAGGGCTGGCACCACATGGAAGCATTTTGGGCTGGTTTTGATGTCCCGCCAGCTGAAAGGGGCTGATCGGCTCAGGCTGAGGACCCCCCACCCCCACCCCTACCCCCCACCCCCCCCGCCCCCCCGGGCTGGCTGGCTGGCTGTGGGCGAGAGGTTAAGTCCCGAGCGCTAGAAGGTTCAGCCTCCCGCAGGACTGCCCTCTGGCCCAGCCGGACCTGGAACCGACACGGCCGCTCTGGATGTCCGCGAAAAGCCAGGCGCGGGGGGCATCCTGCGGGCCCCAAAGGCCACGACGGTGGGGGCTGGGGGCTCTGTGAGCTGTTTTCAATATTCCTGGCATTCCAAGGGCAGGGAGAACCCACATGCGGGGGCTTCCTAACAGGGCTCTGCTGGAAGAGGTATTGGTTGGGAGTCTTGGCATTTTATGGTGACCCTGGGGGCTGGGAGGGCCCCCCCCCCCACCCCAGGGCTCCAGCCCAGGGGGGCCTCTCACTGAGCTCAAGTCGGGAAGAAACATCATTTCGATGTCTCCACACTGTGGTGAATCTTGGGACTAGAGAGAAAGGTGTGGCCTCGGGTGCAATGCCAGGGGCCACTCCTTACCACATGGGTGCCCTGGGAGTAGGGAGCCCCTCTCATCTGAGCCTCAGTTTCCCCACCTGCAAAATGGGGAGAATAATCGGCTTTCCTTCACAGGATACTTGAGAGAGATGGATACCCTCACCTTTAGAAACTGTTAGCATCTAATAAACACCCAATAAACAACCGTCCTGGTTTCCAGCTTTACTGGAGACAGCAAACGCTCAAATACGGCTGGAACGACCATCCGCTTGTTGCAGACAGGCTGTTTATCGGTGTCCCGAGAAAGCTTTGTGAGTGCTGCAGGGTGCGACCGAACGTGCCTGTGGCTGAAATGAGGGCACAGATTCCTCTCTGTCAATTCAGGCCGCAGCTCGGCCCTCAGCCCTCAGCCCCGCTGTTCGTGACCTCGGGCCCCATCACGTGCTGGCGGGCCGGCTGCCAGGGATCAAGCCGTCTGGAAGCCCGGAGCACCGCCGATCGGAGCGGAGGAGCGTATTTCACGCAGTCCCCGTGACCCCAGGAGGTCCTTGGGGAGACAGGAAGGAAGGGGCTCTGTTTTGGTGGGGGAGGGGCCGGGAGACGCTCTTCAGGGCAGAAAAGGAGTTGATGAAATTTCAGGATGTGCTGAGGTCAGCTTCCAGCCGGCTTGTCTAGGTTAGAGAAAAGTGATCGCCACCCCAAACACGCTCCTTAATGAAGCACAGCCTGTGCGTACAAGGCTTCCCCTTCCTGCCTTTTCCCTCCAGGAGGAAATTCTAAATCCTGAACACCAACGACCACAGAATTCTATTTACATATATTTATATTTTCTCTTCACACATATTCAGAGAGCTGGAAGCAGGGGAAAAAAGACTGAGATTTATTCTAAATGGAAGTAATGTTCCATAACTGAGCTTCTGACTATGTGATAAGAGCAGGTGAAGAGAGGTGAATAGTGGTCAAGCTTGCCTTACTTGGTGTTTGGGCCTTAAATTGAGATAGAACCAAGTCTGCCCTTCTGAAGAACAGAATTAAATTGTACGAAGCAATAAATAGACAAGATTTTCCAAAGAGATGTGGACAGGAAGAGGCGGGTTGAGAGGTGAACTTCTTACGGTTGTTAGTGAGGTTTGGTGCAGCTGGGCTGGGGCTCAGGCTCTAGATGTGAGGTCTAAGGGGCTTGTTGCCTGACCAGGTCGAATGCTGAGGCTTGCCTTGCTCTAGCTTGCCGTGGGCGAGGAGGTTGCAGCCAGCCAGGCAGCAAGCTCTGCATCCACGTGCATAAATCAGAGAAGAGAGCGAAAGCCAGGCAGCTTGCCTGTTTCCAGGCAGGATGAGGCCGTGGCCCTTCCACAAGGAAGGAAAATGGAGGAGGAGGTCCCAGGGACGCTGCCCGCTAGCAAACCTGGCTTAGTCCCTGCTCCAAATCTTAGCCACTCAGGGGGCCTCCCCGTTCTTGGTGGGAGAGATGAGCTGGGCGAGGGTGGTGTTGAGAGAGAACACACATCCCGTCTCCCAGGATAAAACGTCACAGATGGGACTGGTGCCCTCACAGGGCCATGCAGCTGGGTGAAGCGGTCACTGCAGGCCTTACGGAACAGGGAGAAAAGGGAGGCCCAGACCCCAGAAGACACTGCCTGTTAGGAGCCTCACCGAAGACACTGAGCTCTGGGGATCTGGAACCGAATTGCAGGTGCCGGGCTGTGTGAATGGCCATTTGGTGCCTACTGCGCCCCAGGCCTGTGCAAAGCACCGTTCACATTTCTCCCCACTGCTGGGCCCTGGGGACCCCTCCCCGGTCCTCTGGCTCCCTGCTGCCGGGGACCACCCCTTCGGAGTTCACGTCTGACTCTTTGCTGTGACGTTACTACCTATGTAAGATCCCTAAATAAGACATTGTGGGGGCTGCCCGTTTCTTAACTTCACGCTCACAGAATCGTCCCGCGTGCTTGCTTCTTTCTTTCCTCATTCTGTTTCTGAGTCTTACAAGCTGTTGCATGCTCTGTGATTAATCAATTCCTCATTTTAAGGTTTTACTTGGAAATAGTTGAACAGTCACAAAAAGCGGAAAAAATAGTGCAGAGTCCCCGTGTCCCTCCCGCCAATAATCATGTCTTATGTGACCTCAGAGCAGCGCTCAAAACCGGGAAGTCGACGGTTCGATGTTAATGATGCTGATAACTCAGAGGTCACCAGTGTGACGCGCACTTTTTAATCCCCCCCCTCAGCGTACGGTTCTACGACATTTTGCGTAGATTTGAATACGTATCACAGTGATGGGGCTACAGAACTATTCTGTGGTCAGAAAGAAACTGCGGCGTTACCCGCAACAGCAGTGTGACTTGTTTATTTTTAGCACTGTGTGGAGTCCATCCCACACCTGATGGACTGTCTACACCGATCCGTCCGTTCTCCTGTCCACGGGTGTCCAACTTGGGGTGGTTTCTGACTTGGAGCTCTCTTTTATTTTTAATTTTTACTCATTTTTTTCCAGTTTTATTGAGAAATAGTGCACATACATCACTGTGTAAGTTTAAGGGGTACAGCATGATGGTTTGATGTACGTACATTGTGAAATGATTACGGTAGTAGGTTTAGTTAGCATTTGTCATGTCACATAGATACAATAAAAAGAAAAGAAAAAAGTTTCCCCTTGTGAACTCTTAGGATCCGCTTTCTTAGCAACTTTCCTGTGTATCATACAACAGTGGTAAGTGTATCACCACGCTGTACGTTTCATCCCCAGTCTGTATTTATCTTATAGCCGGAAGTTGATACTTAGGGACCACCTTCCTCCAATTCCCCTCCCCCACCCCCACCTCCGGGAACCACAGGTCTGACCTCTCCGTCGGTGTCGCTCTGACCATGCGTGTGCATGTTAACTGGAGCACATGGGCCAGCATCTGTCTTGGGTGTATTTCTAGGAGTGGAATTGCCGGCTCAGAGGGGCTGTGCACCTTCCACAGGAGCCCTCATGGCCAAATTGTTTTCCAAGTGGTTGTCACAATTTACCCTCCCGCTACGCTATCCCCAAGAGGCCCCAAACTGGGCCACAGCAACGGCCTGTGTACAGAGCTGCTTACAAAGCTTGTTAACATTCCCAGCCCGGTTAACCCCCCCAGCCCCTGTGGCACAGGCGTGAGCCCTCACCCGCGTCTGCACAGCTAAGGAGCCAGGCTGAAGCGACTCACCCAGGTCCACACCGCGTTCGGGTTCCAGATCTGAGATCTCTCCGGGAGCAACAAAGGCCACCGCTGTTTCC
Organism: Equus caballus; assembly: GCF_041296265.1. Taxonomy (NCBI): domain Eukaryota; kingdom Metazoa; phylum Chordata; class Mammalia; order Perissodactyla; family Equidae; genus Equus; species Equus caballus. The sequence goes on from NC_091691.1 coordinate 10,067,827, forward strand.
TGTGAGCGGGCTCTGACCTAATGGCTTCCTGTGTGCTGACCCAGTGCAGCCCTGACAAGGATCCTGTGAGGCAGGTAGTCCTTGTTAGACTTATTGTATGGACGGAGAAATGGGGGGATGGAGGGGGAGCTAAGGAACGGGCCCAGGATCCCCTGGCCAGGAACGGCCACTGCTTGGATTTGAACCCAAGAGGGCCCCTTGGTTCCTTATCTGTCCGACCCTCTGCTCAAGGGGATGCCCTGACCCTCCTGGCGCACGACTGAGGTCTCACACGGTGGCCCCACTCAGGTCCCTGGCAGCCTCGTGCAGGGCCCAGAGCTCGGCTTGGCTGGGCTGGGGTTGGCGCCAGTGCCCACTGGCCGGGGCTGGGTGCCTGGTGGACCCCTGGACCTTGGAGCCCAGGACCCCACCCCGAGGAGCCCACAGGGATGCGGGGAGCACGTGGAGTTCTCAACCCTATTGGACCCTCAGCTTGGGCCTTCTGGGGTCGCGCTGTGTGTCTTCTTGACAAAACGTGGCACTGGGGCCGGACCCTGAGCCCTTTCACAGGGCGACACTGAGCTCGCACACCCAGCACTTCTTCCTGATGATGGGCTTAGTCATGCTCGAGAGCTGACAGCCGTAAACACGCCACCACTTTGCCCTCCGAGTGTTCTTATTTGCGGCAGGCCGCGCAAAGAAAATATTAACAGAAACCAAGCTCCTTGCTCGTAATGGGCTGACAAGGGCCGCTTTGGAGTGGCGAGGGCTGCTCCCATCTCTCTCCTTTGCTTTCTTTCTAAAGAAGCTATAACTCGAGCTAAGCTGCCGCTGGCTACTCTGCTCTGGGGCGCGGAGCTGAGCGAGGCCGATGGCTTGGGACAGGGAACATGGACTCCCTCTGGGGGCCCAGAGGCAGGAGGGAGGGGGAGCCCGTCAGCTGAACGGGAAGAGCCTGGGACCCAGAGAACTGTCCTCGGGGGTGAAGGGGGGTCCTGGGGTCCTGGACACCGGGACAGTCACTACCGCTCTGCAGTCAGTTTCCACATCTGTGAAACGGGTCAATGCAATGACCTTGTCCAGGTCCCGCACGCTGTACCGGCCGACCTATTTTTTATCCTTTCTGATCTTCTGGGTCCTGACCTGGTGAGGATTTGAGACACGGATACTGGTCTATAATTGCGGGATCGCCAAGGTCCTGGAGTCTCTGGGTTTCTGTTGTCCCATGGTTCTCTGACCTGAAAACTCCGGCTGTCTGAGTATGAAGTCGCATGGGCGACAGCAGCTGACATCAGTGGTAGCCAGGCCGGTTTCAAGAGCGTGGCCCTGTGCTCAGTGTAATGCTCTGCTGTCGCCGACCGGAAAGTCACAATTTTTAAACAAAGGACCCTGCGTTTTCATTTGGCACTGGGCCTCGCAAACTACGTAGCCAGTCCTGGGGGTAGCAGTTAAGAGAAAAGACTCTGGAGGCGAAAGGACTTGGTTCAAATCCTGGCTCGGCCCCTTCCCGACTGTGGGACTCTGAACAAGTCACAGCCCCTCTCTGAGCCTCAAACGGTCTCATCTGTAAAACGGAACTGAAAGCTCCCCGGGGTCCTGACTGTGGAGCCCCAGCCTCGCACTGAGCTCCCTGGAGACGCTTGAAAATGGGCGTCCTGTTCCTGGCTATTGGGCGCTCTCCCTGGGCTGGCCACTCTGCCACCCACTTTACCTAGGTGTCACAGACGAGGGGGCCTGGCTTGCTTCTGCAGCTGAGAAAAATCAAGGCCCAGAGAGGCTTAGAGAGGAGCCCAGGATGCTCTAGGTTGGAAGAGCCAGGGCCGAGCCCTGGGATGTGTGGCACTAACCCTTTGGCTGCACGGCCTCCCTTCTGATTTAACTTTTAACTACTTTTAACCTCAAACACATGCAAATCAGATCAGTCTCAAGAACCCCCAGGAACCCAGCACCAGCCTCGACATCTATCGACTCCCCATCAGTCCTGTCCATCTTGCCTCCACGCCGTCAAACAGGAGCATCCAGAAATAAACGAGCTGTTAGAACGAGCGTGCTGGTCACGGCAGTCTGTGCTCTGGGCCCGCAGAGGTCCGGCGTTTCATAACTCCAGACTCAAGGGGCTGACGCCTGGGGCACTGTGGCATTCAGACAGTCCATGTGGAAACGTCGCAGCCGGAGGAGCCTTGCTCTCAGTCCGAATCCAGCTCCCGGGCTCGGCGTTTCATGTTCCACAGAAAATGGAGCAAACGGCGCCCACAGGAGCGGTTTTAAGGGCTCCCCTTTTCAGTCTCCTTCCGGTTGCAAATCGTTTCCTTGCATTTTATCTTAATATTCCTCGATGGAATGCTGGGATGGGAATTGGTTTGCAAATGAGCCAAGTTGCGAACTCTGACTGTTGATGACTTTGGCTGTGTTAGTTATTTACTGCTGTGTAACAAATGACCACTAATTTTGCAGCTTAAAACCTACATTTAGTAGCTCACACTTTCTGTGAGTCCGGAGCCCAGGCCTGCCTCAGCCGGGTCCTTGGCTTAGGGTCTCCGGAGGCGGCCGTGAAAGTGTCAGCCTTTGCTGTGTTCTCATCCGAGGCTCGACTGGGGAGGGGCCTGCTTTCAAGATCTCTCGGGCTGTTGGCAGAATTCCTCGTGGTTGTAGAACTGAGGGCTTCAGCTGTTTTTTTGCTGCCTGTAGGTCAGAGGCCGCCTCTGGCTCCTAAAAACCGTCCACATTTGCCTGCCATGTGGGCCTCCCAATGTGGGTGTCTGCACCACGGCACCTTGTTTCCTCAAAGCCAACCAGAGAACGAGAGAGTCTCGCAAGACGGGCACTAGAACCTGACGCAGGGAGTCAGGTATATCCCGTCGACTCTGCTGTATTTTATGGGTTCGAAGCAAGTTCTGGGCTCTCCTCACACTCCCGGGAGGGGATGGTGCAAGAGCACGCGTATCAGGAGGTGAGCAGCGTGAGGGACCACTCGAGCATCTGTACCACAATGGCTCATTCGTTCATTCATTCATTCATTCGATTAGACTTACTGATGGCTCGCTCTGTACCAGGCTTGGAGGCTAAAACAGTGAGCAAGACAGACGCCATCTCTGTCCCTGGAAGCTTCTATGGAATGAGCGAGGGATGGGCCAGTGGGGGACTCAGCATCCCGGGGGAGGACGTGGGGGCGGGCAGACCCAGCTCTGGCCCCGCTGGGAGTCTTCTGACTTGACCTTAGCCTTCCTGGGCCTCCCTCGGCCCATCTGCCCAGTGGAATACGTGCCATGGAGCCCACCCTGACTCAGGGGTGACAAGAGGGTGCAGTCATCGAGGTGAGCGTCCACTGAACAGGGGTGACAGTAGCCGTGCGGTCCCAGCTCACCCTCACCCCGGCAGCACCCTGTTGGGAACCTGGGAGCTGCTCGGGGCATGGTGACTTTGATCGTGAAGCACTGACTATGTGCCAGCTGCATGCTGGAATGTTCCATGCTGAGCCCATGCCCAGTGGAAGGGCTGAGATGGGACTTAGCGTGGGGTGTGGAGTGCAGCCTGCTCAACAGCGCTGGCTGGGAGCTCACCCAGGATGACATTTTAGCAAAGCCAGAGCCTGCTGGTGGCAGCCGGGGAGTGTTCAGGGCACTAGGACCCCCCGAAATCCTCTCGTCTGTGGGGCCCCTGCTGCTGGCACCTGGGCTGGACCTTGCTTATGAGTGGACCCTTCCCTAGTCAAGGGCAGCCACCGTGCGCCCAGGGGAGCTGCTGCTTGGGGCGGGCGCTCTGGTCTTCCTAAGAGCTGGTGATGCTCCTCTAGGGAGGAGAACCATCCATGGCTCCCCAGTGCCTTTGAGATAAGTGCCAACTCTGGCTTGGGCAAGGCCTCCTGTGGACCAGCCCCTCTGGTCTCAGCCTCGTCCCCCGTCTCCATCCCCCTGGCTCTCTCTGCTCCAGAAGCCTGGACACCCCACCCCTCATGGACCCTTTCCTGCTCCCTTCACCCGGCTGGCTCTTGTTTACCCTTAAGTGCTGCTTCCTCCGGGAAGCCTCACCTGACCTCTGCATTAGATCATGTGTTTTACATTCCAAAACCTTCTGCACTTGTCCTTTGCAGCACAGTGCAAACTTGGACTCATTTAAATGATCATTGAGGATCATTTGTTTGTTGTTTCCACACTAAGCTACAGGTGTCACATGGGCCTATTGCTCACCGTGGGCCCAGAACCAGCACACAATAGGCACGCAGTAGGTGTCTATTATTGAGTGATTTTTTTTAGCTAGCATCCCAAAAGACCCCAGGTTCCCCTGCTTGGCACCCAGGAAGTGCTCTAGATATAAAGACCTTACAGGGCATCTTGTCCCATCCTCTTATCCCCCAATGGGGAAACTGAGGCACAGAGAAGCAAGACGACACTCGATTTTGGGAGTCAGGCACACGTTGGCTCCCCTGCCTGCCCCATCGTCACAGCTCATGCCTTAAAATATCATTTAAATAAAATTCATTTTTTCTTAATTATACAACTACTAGGGGATCGTTATAGAAAATCTGGAAAAAATATGAAAGCTCAATCTAAAAAAAATCTCAACCCAAACATTCCTGAAACCTAAAAGTTAAATTCAGCAGCCTAGCAGTCCGTGTGCCAAATTCAGCTCTTTTTTGCCTTAAAGAGAAAACCCCTGTTAGTTCTACCCCCCGGGGACAAGCACTCTCCACGTCGAAGTACTTCTCATCTCTTTTCTAGGCTAACTTTTTACATAGATGAGAGCCTGCTGTTGATATCCAATATTTTTATTCCATTCTGTTGACAGCAGGCCCCTTGAGGGTAGAATCCACGTTCTGTATGTGCTCGACTCTCGAGGGGCCCAGGACAGAGGCTGGCACACAGTAGGTGCTCAAGAAGTATCTTTTGATCAGTTGAAGGAACGAAAGGGAGAGTGGATGTGCAATCATGGAGGTCTTTTGGGAGGAGGCAGCTTTTAATCTGGGCCTGGCAGGAGCTTCCCTGCCGGTAGGGGGTTTAACGCTCCACTGTGGCCATCTGGCAATTCCTGATAATTTTTGGACAAGAGGCCCCGCCTTTCATTTAGCACGGGATCCCCCCAAATATCGTGTAGCCGGTCCCACAGCCGCCAGACCATGGACAAGTCATTTAACGCTCTGGGACTTGACTCCTGATTTGAAAAGGGAGACGGTCCTCTCCCCTTCACAGCGGGGCGGCCTCGAGGACAGCCTCACGCACGTACATAATGGCTTCAACCTGCATCTGCCAAGCACGCGCTCATCCCCCCACCGCACTAAGTGCTTGAGTTCTCGCTGCCTCTCCCAGCCGTCCCGCGAGGAGGGAACTCCTGCCTCATCCCTTTTACAGATGAGGAAACTGAGGCTGCGAGTGGCAAAGTTGCCTGTGGGAAGTCAGCGGTGGAGCCGTGAACATAACAGGACTGGGGTCCCCTCTGACCCCCAGCTCCCGGGGCCTGCAGAGCGCAGTAGGCATGCGTCCTCCGGCGCCCTTCTTCCCGGATGCACAGGTCAGTGAAGGCCATTTTTGCCACCCAGCTGTCACCCTTCTTCACATTCCGAGGCCTGTTAATGAACGCCTCCAATTTTCTTTTTTTCCCCACTTCCTCCACATTAATGTTTTTATTGAGTTCATAATAGTTGCATCATTGTGAAGTTTCCCTTGTACATTATTTCTTGTCTGTCACCACATCAGTGCTCCCCTTCAGTCCCCGTGCACACCCTCCACCCCCTTCCCCTGGTAACCACTAATCTGTTCTCTTTGTCCATGTGTTTGCTTATCTTCCACATATGAGTGGAATCATGCAGTGTTTGTCTTTCTCTGTCTGGTTTATTTCACTTAACCTAACACCTTCAAGGTCCATCCATGTTGTTGCGAATGGGATGAATTTCTCTTTTTTTGTGGCTGAGTAGTATTTCATTGTATGTATATATATATACCACATCTTCTTTATCTGGTCATCAGTTGATGGGCACTTGGGTTTCTTCCACACCTTGGCTCTTGTGAATAGTGCTGTGATGAACATAGGGGTTCATAAGTCTCTTTGAATTGTTGATTTCAAGTTCTTTGGATAAATACCCAGTAGTGAGGTAGCTGGGTCATATGGTATGTCTATTTTTAATTTTCTGAGAAATCTCCATTCTGTTTTCCATAGTGGCTGTACCAGTTTTCACTCCCACCAGCAGTGGATGACGGTTCCCTTTTCCCCATACCCTTTTCGACACTTGTTATTTATTGTCTTGGTGATGATACCATTCTAACGGATATAAGGCAATATCTCATTGTGTATTGATTTGCATTTCCCTAGTAATTAGTGATGTTGAGCATCGTTTCATGTGCCTGTTGGCCATCTGTACGTCTTCCTGGGAAAAATATCTGTTCAGATCCTCTGCTCATTTTGTGATCGGACCGTTCATCTTTTTGTTGTTGAGTCGTGTGTGTTCTTTATATATTTTGGAGCTTAAACCCTTGTCGGATATATGATTTGCAAATATTTTCTCCCAGTTGGTGGACTGTCTTTCTGTTTTGTTCACGATTTTCTTTGCCTCGCAGAAGCTTTTTGGTCTGATGGAGTCCCATTTGTTAACTTTTTCTTTTGTTTACCTTACCTGAGTGGACATGGTATTCAAAAAGATGTGACTAAGACCAGTGTCAAAGAGTGTGCTGCCTATATTTTCTCCAATTCTCCACAGCCGGCGGGGGCACAAATAGCGAAGAGGAGGGCGTGGTTTCTCCCCAGCCCCTCCCACAGCGCCCCCCGCCCCCCTGCCGCCTGCCAGCAGGCTCACACCAAGTCCATTTCAGCTGCTTTGGCAAGAGGCTTGGCAAAGTCACAGGCCCATCGTGGGGTGGGGATGGGGCTGGGAGCGAAGGGTCTGTGCAGGGAGCGGGGCATTCTCCCGAAGGAACGCCTGGGGTGGGGCAGGTGGTTGTGGGGCCAGGGGGACGCTCTCCTTCGCTGTGCCCTGAAACTCAGGGGCTCCTGCCAGTTTCCCTCCCCACCTCAGCAGCTGGCAGGGATGGGGTGAGAAGCCCTACTCCCTAGGCCGGCATCTGCCAATAAGTTGCTGTGTGACATTACGCAAGGCGCTCCCCTCTCTGGGCCTCAGTTTCTTCTCTATCAGACTGGGCGTATCTTTCCGCTCCTGCATGCTGTTGGTGTGAAGGCAAAGAGGATGACAGAGACCCACGCTCGGGGAATCGGTAGCTTCCTCTACTGGCCGCCTTCTGCCTGCTGGCCTCTGCACGGCCTTCCCCTCAGCCTCGAATGTCCCCGCCTGGGAAGCAAGAGGCCACTTCCCCACCTGCTCCAGATCTTTGTTCAAATGTCACCTTCTCCTTGATGCCTCCCTCCACACCCTGTTTATACTTGCTGTCCCTTAGCGCTGCTCCGCCCATTTTTTTTTTTCTGGTGTAACTGTCGTGCGCCTTTAGAAAAGTGCCCGCACCTTAGGCATAGCTGGGCGCCCTTTGGCAAACCGAACACACCCGTGTGGCCAGCACTTGGATGAAGAAAGGGAGGGTCTCAGCCCCAGAGCCCCTCATGCTCCCGTTCTGCAAACTTGGATCCCGTATTTGTCATTTGTGGCATCTGGCCCCTGCTGGAGGGGCAGCTCCGGGACAGCTGGGTCCGTTTGCCCGTCTTGCTCCCTGCTGTATCCTTGGCACTTGGAATGGTACCCACTTGCACACTCAGGGCCTTGTGAGTTGGTACCTTTACTGCCCCCATTTTCTACACGAGGAAAACAGAGGCCAAGAGCCGTGACGTGACAAGGGGCTCGCTGTGGGTCAGGCTCTGTGCCGTCTGTGAGGATGTGGTCCGAAGCCAGACCCCCACCTGGTAACACATTCTGGAACAAGGCAGGAAGGCTGACGCCCCGGAAATGATGCCCTGGGGCCCCCCAGGAGGCCTTTGTGACCTGCAGATGTGGGGCCACCATCGCTTCTTTGCAGGGAGAGCCCCTAGCTTGGGTGGTTCTGTGGGGGCAGGGAGCTCTGGAAGAGGGGTGCCCAGGGTCCCCCAGGCTCTGCCTGAAGATTCGGGAGAGGCTCCTGCAGTCTGGCCCCTGCTGGGAGGAAGGAAGGACCCGGGGATTTGGCGGGGTGGAGATGAGCCAGAAGGTGGTGTGGAATTAGCTGGAGAGCCGGTGGTGTCAGATTTGGGGGGAACCTGAGACCGGTGGTTTGAGCAGAAAGGGTGGCTGGAATGGGACCCTGTGGGTGAGGTTGACGTGTCCCATCTCGTCCAACAAGGGTGACTGTGGGCGTCCTAGCCCCATGGCTGTGTTAGCAAGGAGGGCCCTCACCTATGTATGTGGGAAGAGTGTCAGAAGTGGGCCTTGGACAGGGGGGCGAAGGATCTAGGGGTCCCCCAGAAGGGGCTTTGATAATTGGGGTGGACCCCGCAGGCTCTGGAAGAAACACGTGGAGTATTTCAATAGGCTGACGGACCTTTCCCCAGGAGCCGGCCAGAGAGAAGATGCGTGAGTGTAGCGGTCAGGTCCCCCGGGCTGGCGGTGGGGCCGCTCGGAGATGCCCCTTCGGTTTTCTTCCTTCTGCCAGATCTGCCTTCTGGAAACACTTCCTACCTCTTGCTCTTCCCTCAGTGGTAATGCATCATCTAGACTCGTATTTTCAAATTTTAGTAACTGAAAGGATCGTCCGGGGTGTCTGTTAAACGCAGATGTCGGGCTGGCCCCGTGGCCGAGTGGTTAAGTTTGCGCGCTCCGCTGCAGGCGGCCCAGTGTTTCATTAGTTCGAATCCTGGGCGCGGACATGGCACTACTCATCAGACCACGCTGAGGCGGCGTCCCACGTGCCACTACTAGAAGAACCCACAACGAAGAATACACAACTATGTACCGGGGGGCTTTGGGGAGAAAAAGGAAAAAATAAAATCTTTAAAAAAAAACAAAACAAAAAACGCAGATGTCTGGGCGCCGAGTCCCACGAGCTTCCTTAACAGCTTTATTGAGACATAATTCACACGCCATACGATTCGCCCATTTAAAGCGTACAGTTCAACAGCGGTTAGTCTATTCACATCACCACAATCGATTCTAGAACATTTTAAGCACCCCAAAAAGAAACCGTGTTTCTTTAGCCATCACCCTCAACTCCCCACCTCTACCCCAGCCCCTGGCAACACGAATCTACTCACTAGATATGAATTTGTCGATTTTGGACATTTCACATAAATAGAATCATGCAATAAGTGGCCCTTTGTGTCTGGCTTCCTTCACAAAGTGTCATGTTTTCTGGGTTCATCTATGTTGCAGTGTGTGTCAGTGCTCCATTCCTTTTCATGGCTGAATAATATTCCACTGTATGGACGTACCACATTGTGTTTATCCGTTCATCTGTTGCTGGATGTTTGGGTTGTTTCCACTTTTTGGCTGTTGTGAACATTGCTGCTATGAACATTGCTGTCCGTGTTTCTGTTGGAGTCCCTGCTTTCAGTCCTTTTGGGAACATTCCTAGGAGCGGAATTGCTGGATCAGATGGTGACTCCATTATCTTAGCCATTGAGGATCTACCAGACTCGTCCCGGGCATTTTGACTTCGTAGGTCTGGAGTAGGGGTGAGGAACCCACATTTCAACCACTTTCCTGTTGCATCACAGAGTGAAGAATCACCTCCTCATTTAGCCTCTCTCTCCTAGGACCCGACCCCAAGCTGCAATCCTGGCTTCTATCCACTTCTCCAGCCAGTGAGGCCGTTTGCTCTTCCTTTAACGGAATGGTCGTGGTCCCACCTCGGCGCCTTTGCTCAAAGCAGATCTCCCCCTTGGCGTGTCCTCTCCCCCATGTCACCTCCCTGCCCGGATCCGCATGGTCTCCGGGCCCACATGGCAGGGCGCGTCTCCCGAGGAGCCCTTGCTGAGCTTCCCAGGCTCAGGGCCCTGCCTCTGTCTGTTTAACACCCGTCACTCGTTCTCTTCAGTCTGTAATTATTCGTGGATGCGCCGTATCTGACACGCTGGACTTCCAGGGCCCTGAGCTGTGCCTTCTCGCTCTTTGCACTCTTTGGTCTGGAGACCGTGCCCGGCCTGCCGGGATGGCCTGGGAAATGTCTCTGAAGTGCAGAGGCGACAATTCCCAAAGCTGAGAGGAGCTTCCTGGGGGCCAGCTGGAAGCTCCGTCACTCTGGACTGTAAGCTCCCCGAGGGAGGGACCGGGCTGGGCTTGTCTGTTGCCGTCTTCCTGGTTTCCAGCATGGGGCATGGGGAGTGGCAGGCACTCACGGGGACACTTGTGGAGTGACCGAGCGATGATGCCAAGACCCCTAGGTGAGACAGCGAGTATTTTGGCCAAGAGAGCAGGTGTAGAGCAAGACCCTGGGAGTCAAGGACCGTGGGTCTGAATCCCGACTCTGCCTCCAACTCTCACCCTTTGACCTTGGGCAAGTCCATTTCCCCCTCTGGGCCTCAGTTTCCCCATCTGTAGAATGGGGACACTGGAGTAGATGAAATTGAGTCAATTTCCAGCCCTGCCAAGCCTGGGATGGCCTTTGCCAGAGTGAGAAACCCGGCTTAGCGGGGACCCGTTCCCGTCCGTCCCAGGGAAGGCAACCACGGTGTTCTCAATTTGGGAAATCGCTGGGGACGTTTGGGGATGTTTGGGCACATTGTCCCCGGAGCCTGACCTCCGGCCTCTGATTGATCTGGGCATGTTTTCAGTGCACGTTTCGAGTGGAGGGTCTCATGGCCCCTAGCTGTTCCCTCCAGGGCTCCCTGGCCACGTGCTCCGGCTGCTTCTGACCCAGGCCTGGGGCGGACCATGCACGTTGGTTCACTTGGTCAGGAAGACCCCAGAAGGGCCAGGGCCTGGGGTCTCCGGGAGCACAGGTCCCAGGGGTCTGGCACTGGTGCGTGGAAACCCACCATGGCCTCCAGTCTCCCAAGGCACGGGCGTCTGTCCTGGTTCCATTGTGCGCTACTGAATCCATGACCTGCTTCCTGCACCCCCCTCCTCCCACACCTCTTGCTAGATAAGGGCCTTCCACTATTATTATGGATAATAACAACCAAACGGATGGAACTCCCGCTGGGTACTAAGTACTTTAGAAGCCTTAACATGGAGAGTGGGGCTTAAAAGCTTGCGGCTTGGGTTTCAGAAAGGCCCAGAGCCCCAGTGCCACCTGGAGGCTGTCATGGCCTTTGATAAAGTCCCTGCACAGGGCTTGGGGCCACAGGCCTGGAACCAAGCAGAACCGCATTCAGACCTCAACCTGCCGCTTGGCCTCCAGCACAGGACGTCACATCTCGGAGCCCCAGCTTCCTCACTGGTGAGACGGGCACAACACTGACTAGGGGTCACTGGCCCGGGAGAGCTCGCGTGTCGCCTGCTCACGGGAAACACCTAAGACGCTCCGTCCGTGAGAACGACTCTCTCTCTCTAGGCGCTCGTCACTCCTCCACCAGGGTGACTCCATCCTGACTTCTAACGGTCCTCGCTCTTGAACCTCACCTGAACGGGGCCCAGGCGTCTGCACTCTCTGCGTCTGGCTGCTTCTGCTCACACGTCTTCGAGATTCATCCATGTCATCGTGGGGGTCAGTAATTTGTCCCTTTTCATTGCTGGGGAGTTTTCCAGTGACTCCTCCATAGTCTACGCTCTCATCCATCCTCCTATCGATGGGTATCTGAGTAGTTTCCAGTCTGGAGCTATTAAGAAGAGCCGGGGCCGGCCTGGTGGTGCAGCGGTTAAGTTCGCCATGTTCTGCTTCAGCGGCCCAGGATTTGCAGGTTTGGATCCCGGGTGCAGACACAGCACTACTTGGCAAGCCATGATGCGGCAGCCGTCCCACACATAAAGTAGAGGAAGATAGGCATGGATGTCATTTCAGGGCCAGTCTTCCTCAGCAAAAAGAGGGGGATTGTCAGCAGATGTTAGCTCAGAGCTAATCTTCCTGAAAAAAAAAAGAAGGGCCGGCTGTCAGCGCCCTCCTGCTGGTCTCTGGTCCCCCACATGGCTTTCTGTGGGCATCTTCCTGGGGACAGACGTGCTGGCTCGCAGGGTGGGTGCGTGTCCAGCTTCAGCAGATCCTGCCAAGCACCCTCCCCAAATGGTGCACCGAGAATTCGCTTTCACGTTAAGTAGTGTTTTTAAAATCAAAGTGAAATTCACATAACATGAAATTAACCACTTTAAAAATGACCATTTCAGCGGCGTTTAGCCCATTCACAGTGTTGTGCAAGCACCACCTCTGTCTAGTTCCAAAACAGGGTTGTCACCCCACAGGAGAGTCCACGCCCATGGAACGGTCTGGACGTTAAGCTCCGCGTCTCCCTCCTCCCGTCTCTGTGAAGCTGCCTGTTTTGGTCATTTCCTATCAATGGACTCACGCTCTGTGTGGGCTTTGGTTCTGATTTCCTTCACTCGGCGTAACGTTGTGGAGGTTTATGCATGCTGTCACCGGCATCAGGCCTCCGTTCCTTTTTCGGGCTGAATAATATTCCACAGCATGGATAGACCATACCCTGTTTATCCACTCATCCGTTAAGGGACAATATTTTAAAAATTTTACATAAACATCCAAAATGTGTGTATTGTTAGAAAAACTCATACAGTGGGGAGGGGTTAGTGTCGAGAACAAAGTCATCGTCTCTCCCACCCGCAGCCCAGATAACCATGGTCCATGCGCTGTTGTTGTAAATATACTCATGTCAGACACACGCACACACGGCGGGTGACACAAATGAGACCCTGTGGCTGGCTCTCTTCCCCTCGCTTCGCAGTCACTGGAAAGAGGGTGGCAGCTTGTACACCCTCCCCTGGGAATCAGCTGTGATGTGGTGGTTTCCTCAGGGCCTCAGCGCCAGAGCCTGGAACATTCTCTGTCATGTGAGTCTGGGCCACAAGGGTGTCTCCTGTGGGTGGAGGAGGCCCGGTGGCAGCTGTGGACCAGGTGGGGACCAAGAGAGGCAGCGGGAAGGTCTCATCTCTCGGGAGGCCCTCTCCCTTCCTCCCTCCCCAAGGTACTTACTCTGAGTGGGTGCCAGCCAAGGCCGCGCCAGGCTAGGGGTTTCCATCCATTTCCACATCACTCAATCCTCAGTTCTTTTTTGTTTTTGAGGAAGATTGGTCCTGAGCTAACATCTGCGCCCATCTTCCTCTACTTTATATGTCGGACGCCTACCACAGCGTGGCTTGCCAATCGGTGCCATGTCTGCACCCGGGATCCAAACCGGTGAACCCCGGGCCGACGAATCGGAATGTGCGCACATAACCGCTGTGCCACCGAGCTGGCCCTCAACCCTCAGTTCTTCCTATAAAACTTGCTCTATTCTTCAGCAGCTCCTCAAGGCTCCTTATCCTTGCTCCCTGACTTTTAAAATCATTTTCTCCCCTTTTCACCCCACTGGCCCTTCCCCCCGGCCCACAAAGCTTTCCAAAATGCTGGAGAAAGAGATGCAGCCTGGGAGGGGGGTGGAGGGGGCGCTGGGGGCCTGACGGGAGCTGGGCCAGGCAGGCCAAATTCTTCAGGGGTTGGATTTCCACTGGGTCGGCTTCCTGCGGTGTCGCTCCACAAAGAAAACAAATTGAAATCCAGCCCAGGCGGCCGCCTAGGTCTTTCCACCTGGAGGACGGATCGCAAAGACTGCTCCGGAGAAGGCGGCCGCGTCTGGGGAGCTGGGGTCGTCCGTGTGACCCCACGCGTCTCTGGACTATTGACTGGGAACTCAGTATAGAGCACAGCCAAGAGCGGGGGGCAGGGCAGGCTTCATGGCGTGGGACCGCTGCAGTTGCAAGGACCCCCTGCTCAGAAGAGCCCCCCACTTCACTTAACGCTCTGCTGTTGCTGTCTTGAAATTCTGCACACATTTTTAAACCAGGAGCCCGCATTTTCATCTTGCACCAGGCCCGGCAAATTACGGAGCTGGCCCTGCTGGAGGGTGTAGTCATCGCTTCGGCAATGTCCCTTTGACCCTGGCACATATCGTCTCTGGACCTCAGTTTTCCCAGCTGCAAAATGGGAGGACCCATTTGCAATTTGGCTGCGTGGGGATGACTTTTGGGGTACGGCCATCCCTACCCCAAATATCTCCTTTTGAACTTCTCGGAAGGTGTGGCAGGCCACTGTGACAGTCACTTGCTCTCATAGCGAGGTCCCGGGGCCAGCAGCAACAGCGTCACCCGGGAACGGGTTAGAAATGCCAATTCTGAGGTCCACTCAGACCTTCGGACTCAGAAGCTCTGAGGGCGGACTCAGCAGTCTGTGTTGCAACAAGCGCTCCCAGGGAATCCGAGGCTCACTGGAGGGTGGTTGGTGTAGATGTTGACAGCCTCTGCTAAACCGTGGGATCCGGGCTCGGGAGTCCAGGAACTGAGGGCTCCTTCTGGATCTGGCGCGTGACCTCACTTCCCTGCTCCAGGTCTCAGCATCCTTGTCTGTAAAATGGGCAGGTCGGCTCCACCTTGCAGGTGGCCGGAGGGGGACACGCTGCCTTGCGCACAGTCAATGTAAAGCGTCCTGAGCACAGATCATTTTAAAACGCTTTGATGACACGTCAGTTTGTTTTATGACAAATGAATGACTCTGCCCCTGGGTTTCCCGGGGGGTTGCCTGCCCCGACCTAGGCAGCCACAGGTTGCCGCTTCCCTTGTGTAGACCGGAAGCTTCTCTGACGCTGGAAGGATATTTCCTTTGTTTTTGGCAACTGTCGGATGATGAGGGCGGTGGAGACAAAGCTGGACTTTTCAGCCTTTGTTCTCGTCTTTAAAGAGAAACCCAAGTGGGCGCATTTTAAACTCGTGAGCGTCAGTTTCCTCACCTGTAAGATGGGGAGAGCATCACCCGCCTTTTCGAGTGGCTGTGTAGATTAAACGAAATAATTTATAGAAAGGGCTCAGGGAGGGGCCTGGGGCGCAAGTGGGAGTCAACAAGCTTCGTGTGATTACTATTCGGAGAAGCTCGGAAATCAGTTCCAGCCTGGTCTTCTTTGAAACAGGTGGGAATGTGAAGAACCAGAGACCTTAGAAAATGTCATCAGAGCCAGAGAGCCTGGACGCAGGGACCCCACGATGCTGAGACCCCGTGGGCCACCCCTGCAGCCTGTGAAAAGCGTTCCCACCCCGGGTCTCCCTCCCTCCTCACGGTCGCCCCGGTCGCCCCGACGAGGGCCGGGCAGCTGCAACTCCATTTTCCGGGAGGACCGAGGTCTCAGAGTGGCCCTGCCATGTCAGCTCAGCCTCTGATGACGCCCCTTGAGGAGAGGGTGGGGTGGGGGCTGCTCCGTGAGAGCATTTCAAGGGCACCTCCACCCTCAGAGGCAATGGAGGCTGCCAGGATGTCAGCAGAGCCAGGTGCTCCCACAACAGTGATGGGGCGGGGTCCGCGAGGCAGGGCTCCTGCGCGGCAGGTAGGGGCTGGGCCCTTGGAGGCAGCGAGGGTCCGGGAGGCGTGGAGAGCAGGTGGGCTGGTGGTCCTGGTGCCTCCACCCCCAGCAGGAACAGATTGGGGTCGACAAAGATGGAAGGAGGGAGGGACCGCGGAATCCTCGGGATGCGATGGCCGGGGGCAGGGGTGACGGGGCCTCACGAAGGCAGCACGGGGGCGGGGCGTCCCTCTCCCCATGTGTTTCCAGTTCAGGGCTGGCTGCAGCTCTGGACCCTGTTTGCTTTGGAAGGGCCTGCAGTTAACTCCTTCCTGCCTGGTGGGCTGGAGATGGAGGCGGCCAGGCTGGGATGTGCTGGCTTGTCTTCCCCGCCTGGTAATCCAGGGGGTGTTGGGGTGATGGAAACAAGGACGTCCACCAGGGCTGCGACTAGACACCCCCTTAAAGCGTGTGCCCTGGGCACCTCGCTGGCCTCATCATGGTCTGGCTGTGGCCCCTCCTGCCTGCTCAGATGGTCACACCTACTTAGCTCTTTGCACTCAGTGTGCACACTCATGTGCACACACTCGTGCTGTTGACAAATCCCTCTCACACTCATTTTCTCTCCTCGCCTTCACCATGACCCAGCCAGCCAGGTGCCACCCCCGCCCCCGTGATGGGGAAACTGAGGCTCAGAGAGGGGCGGGGTCTTGCCCGTAGTCCCTTAGCAAGTGGCTGAGCCAAAATGCAAACTCACGTCTCTTGGGCATCAGGGGCTGGTTTAAAATCTGCCCCTTTCTCCACTGTGGGGTGAGACCCTGGGTCAGGCTGCGCTGCGGGCTGGAGGCCCGGGGTGTGGGGTGGGTCACTGCCCCCCTCTCATCTTCCTTCTGTTGGGGTCAAGCCGCCGCTCCCAGCCTCTTTCATCCACATCTGGCCAGCGATACAGAGATCCAGTCCAGTGACTATTTTGATCTAAGAAAATTGCAAAGCAGACTCTTAGGGCTGGGTGGAGTGTAATAGGGGCCGCCCCCAGCCCAGACTCCCCTGGGGACAGGAGGACCCCAGAGGCCTCCTCTCAGATGCCTTCCCTGGGGGAACCCTCAAAGGCTGTCTTTTTGCTTCCATCCACGTTCTTTTGTTCTAACAGAAAGGAGGGATGGGACCGAGACCCCAGAACCATGACTGTAAGAGCTCGTATTTACCAAGCGCCTTCTGGGTATGAGGTCCTGTCACCCCCATTTCACAGATGACAAAACCAGGGCTCAGGAGGGTGCGGTCGTGTAGCCCAGCCAGCGTGTGGCCAAGCCAGAGTGTGAGCCTGGGGTCGGCTAATCCTTAGGACTCCTCCAGTGGCACCGCCCATCTTGGGTTCTCCCTGGCGCCCCTGGGACCCTCAGCAGCTCTATGTGGGGCTCGGGGGGAGTCACGGTTTGTTGACTGAATCATCATCAGAAGCACGTATCCATGACTGGCGACTCCAGACTTTTCTGCTGGCGGTGAGTGAACCCTTCCCATGCCCTCCCTTGCCCAGGATGGAGGCAAGTGTCTGTGGGGTGGGGCATGGAGAGGGATGTGGCCAAAGGGAGGATGGAAGAAGCTAGACCTTCATTCATTCATTCAACAAACATGAGTCGAGCCGTGTGCTGGATGCTGGGATAAAGCAGTGATGAGACCCATGAGCATCCTGCCTCCTGCTGCTGACTTCCCTCCTCTCGCCTCAGTTCCTGGTCACTGTGTGACTCTGGACAAGTTGCTTTCCCTCTCTGGGCCTCAGTTTCCCTGGCTCTGAAACGAGGAGCCCAGACTCTGACCTCAGAGTTCCCTCCAGCTCTGAAGCATTTAGTTGTTTCCTCCTCCCAGTGGGCGAGGCCTGTGTTCTAACTTACTCCTCATGGCCGCCATGCTGACTGACCTGGGGGTGGCAGAGCTGCCACACTGGGCTGTCTTCTGCCTTCTCCATGTCCGGGTGGGACCAGTGGTCGCACCCCTCGAGTTTCACCCTTGAGTGTTTCCACCTCACACACTCAAGACTCAGAGAGGTCGCCTGCACGTCCACGGAGCCCCTGCAAGGTTGCTGATGGGTCAGGAGGACTGGCTGGAGGGGCCGAGAATGTGTCAGGGAAAAACCTGTAAGGAAGCTGTTCCAGAAATCCGGGAGAGAGGTGGTGGCATGGAATGGGGGAAGGTGAGGCTGGAGAAGAGATAAATCCAGATATCTACATAATGATAGAATCAACAGGACTGGGTGAGGAGTGTGTCAGTCACTTGTCGACACACAATGCTGAATAACAAACCATCCCGAGGGGCGCTGTGGTCAACGATGGTGTTTATTTCACTCAGGGGCTTACAGGTCGGTGCCTTAGATGGGGCCGGGCTGGACGGTTCTGATCTCGGCTGGGCTAGCTCGCACATCCAGGGCTTGACCATTGCAGGTTGATCTGCGATGCCTTTGGCTGGGGACGATGTGGCTCTGTCCCCCTGTCACTCATCCGGCAGCAGCCTACCTTGGTGTATTCTTGTGGCGATCCCAGAGAAGCAGGAGAGTGCAACGGAAAGTGCATGCACACACACACACACACACGTGCACACACACACACGTTTCCAGCCTTTGCTTGTATCATGCTTGCTAGCAGCTCATTGGTTAAAGCAAGTCACATGGTCCAGCCCAGCATCAGAGGGGCAGGGCAGTGTGAGGTCACACGGCCAAGGGCATGGGTACTGGGAGGGTGAGAACTGGGGCCATTAATGCAGTCTGCCATAAGGTAGAAAGAGGAGGAGGGAAATCGGGGCAAAGCTGCCGTTCCTTCCACAAACACCGTCACACCACAGTGTCCTGCAGTATCCTTTTCCCACCTAACCACACTCCTGAGACTTCATGCCCTCTTCATGCATCCGGACCCACTTCGCTCTTTTCAACAGCTGCCTAGTAACTTCCATCGTCACAACCAGCTCTTATCTCCAGGGAACACATGAAAATACCGATGCTCAGAGAGGTAAAGTGACTTGCCCGAGGGCACACAGCAATAGACGGGAGGCAGAAACTGGATCTGTTCTTGGCCACCGCGCTCACGTTTTTTCGCTTCTTCCCAGAGAACCATCCCAGGGGCCAGTTTGGGCAATTCCCAAGGTCACCAGGGGTCATTACCGAAGCACAAGAAAGACTGGATTTCAGAGTCAAGTTCTTCCTTTCTCCTGAGCCCACAAATCACGGAGCCCAGTTTTCCCTGCCTCTGAAAACAGCCCTGATGGCTTTGCTGTTTGCGGAGAGCTGTGGAGGGCTTTCTCAACCCAAAAGAATCGTGGTTGGTGGAGGGAACCCTTTCCTGGGAGTCGGGGGTCCCCGGGCCCCGCTCTGTGCTCCTCACCTGCGGCTGAGTGGCTTTGGGCAAGTCAACGAAGATCGCTGGATTTGGGGTTCCCCCACCAGTAGAACGGGGACCCTCATTCCGAGGGAGCCTCCAAACCTCCCTGAAGAGCCTCCCTGAAGAGCCGGTTGGCGCTAGGAGAGTCCCTGAGAACACGTCCAGCAGAGTCTCTGGGCTCACTTGCTCCTCTGTAAACTGGGGAGAAAGTGTCCACCCCACGAGGGCCGGCGAGCCAGTGGGCGGAGGGGCCCCGGGGCGGACCTGGGAGCCAGCGGGACGCTGCTCCTCCAGCTGGACAACCGGCTGTTAGCACTGGAAGCCCGTGAGGGAGTCTCGATCTTGCTTTGTGCTTGGGGAAACTGAGGCTCAGACTAGAGGGGACTTTTCTAGGGCCCAGAGGAATTGGTGACACTGCCCGGGTGGACACACACGTCTCCAAAATGTCAGCCCCAAACTCTTATTACCCCGCAAGGCGGGGCCCCATCCAGTGAAGATGAGGAAGATGCTAAGTGGCGTCTACACAGTGGCGTTCGCGCCCCCGCGGGCTTGGCTCTCAGGCAGGGTTTCATTCACTTCTGACAACGCCCTATGTGGCGGCTGCGACTGTTCCTCCCATTTTATGGGGGAGGAAGCTGAGGCCTGGAGACCTCGGGGGACAGGCCGGTTGGGTTGTGTGGTACATGCTGCTCCTGCAGGTCAGCTGCAACTCTCTGGCTTTCTCTCCCACCAGATAAAACCCACTGGAAGGCCAGCGAGGGAGGGTGATGTCATTAGAATCGGCGCTAAATGAAATGAGAAAGGAACTAAGTCATTCTCGAGTGTCAGCGCTTGAGCTGTTGTTGGCAACAAACGGCTCGAGACGTAGTTCGCAGCCAAGGGTACCAGGGTGGGCCTCTGTCATCATCTGCTAAGACTCAGTCACGGTGCTGACATCTCCGGGGCCTCCGAGCCCCACAAGGGACTGTGTCCGGGCGATGGGAGAGGGGACTCTGCAGAAAGATGGGGGGGCACGGCGCAGGCCCCGCGGCGGGCTCGCTGCCTGACCTCAGGGGAGCCACTTGCCCTCCATGGGTCTTGGTTGCCTTATTGTGAAATGAAATGGAAACGTCGAGCTCGTGGAATGTGCCTGGGCTCGGTTCGCTCTTCCTCCTCTGCCCCTGGCCGGGTCTTCCAGGGGACTTCGGCTGGACCACATCCTCCTTACCCCGTGCAGAGGACGCCTCTCTTGGGCCATCGGGAAAATGGAAAAATAATAGGTGAGATGGTTCATCAATGATCAGTGAATTGAGGTGGTTGATCTGCCAACGTGAGGCCGTTTCTCCCCATTTCTCGCCTATTTTCTTTTTTAACAAACATACCTGATCACGAAAATTCAATCAACAGGAATGAATACGGAGTGCAATTGGGCCCATAATGCCCCAGCCCATTAATTCCAGTGTTATTCCCTCCATGGAGATCCATTCGTTCAATATCTTCCCATGTCCTTCCGGCTCTTTGCTTAAGCGTTTGCCTGTATAACGCGCCCTCCCCACGTGGTCCAACTTTTTCACCTAAATGAGATTGTACTTTACACGTGGTCGTTGTATTTCGCAGCCTCGCCTGCTGCTCACGGGATATCGACATGCTGCCTCCAGTTTCCTTGCAACCGGGTAGAGCGTGTGACTTCCAGCAGACGGGCGACACACGACTGGATCGCTGAGTCCTCGCGTGGAGGACGGTGACCCGAGAGAGTGACCGAACTCACATCAGACGTTGTGAGCAAGAAATAAACCTTTTCTGCATTAAGCCACGGATGTCCTGGGGGCATATTTGTCACTACAGCCGAGCCTGACCCGTCCCGGCTGATACGTCACGTGGCTTCCCGTTTCACCTATTTCACAGGCATCTTTCATGCCTTCATGCGTAGCTCCGGCTCACTCTGTAACATCTGTGTAATGGGTCACAGCATGGCTGTGCCTTGACTCATCCGACCAATCCTCTTTAACTAATTCTAACTATTTCCAACTTTCCACTATTACAAACAGTGCTGTGTAAACACGACTCTTGTATTCTGGCACATTCACGGACATCTTTGTGCACGTTGATTCCCAGCGGGGGCGTTGCTGGGCCAGTGGGCACGTGCATTGAACATTTCTATCGCTGAACGACCCACCCCCAAAATACCAATTTTGACTCCCATCGGTGGTTTTGGGCAGTGCCTATGGCTCCGCCCTTGTCAATGCAGGATATCATTAATCTTTTCATTTTGTCGATGTGATGGATAGAGCGTGGTGAACTTTTCATAGCAAGTTTTTTGAAAGGTTGGAATTTTCAGCTGTCCTGCCAGCTTCCCCCTGCCTGTTTGGGAGAGAAAGAGATTCCAGCCCCCAGAGATAGACACTGGAGAGAGATACGCGCATGCACATGTGCACACACACACACACGCAGAGGGTCAGGGAAGTGAGACAGAGATGGAGGTAATGACAGATGTTGAGACACACGCATAAACGTAGATTCAGAGACCCCAGCGTGGCGGAGGCTGGAGAGACCCAAACACACGGGAAGAGAGAGCGAGCGAGAGGGAGGCACCGTCTCCCCTTCTCCTTGGGTTCACACCCCAGCCCCCAACCTCCTCAAGCAGCGCTCCGCTCCTGAAGTTGGACCTCCAACACCTCTGCGGCCCATCGCTGGGGGACCAGCCAGCCTCTGGGTTGGGACGGGGGCCGGAGTGCCGTTGGCTCGGTTCCTGTTGGCCTGAAGTCGTGAGCCTGGCTTGTTTGTACAGTTCTTCATGCTTCTTCCCCGTATCTTGGTGTTTTTGGCTCCAAACTAGCCGCCTCCCAGCCAAGGAGGAGATAACTCACCCGGCGGGGCCCCTGGGGCACCGAGAAGGACGTCAGGAAATAGCCGGAGCATTACGCACCTCCCCGCCCTCGGACGTCCCATCTCGTTTTTGTAAAGTGTGGAAAGAGCAGGGGGCTGCTGAGGGAGGCTCGGACCTGAGGGGTTGCTTCCTGTTTTCTCTTGAATCAATCGTTTTCCTGGAGACATTGTCTCCGGGCCTGTCGAACACTGTTTTCTGGTGGGTGTGTGTCCTGCATGTCTATACATGCCCGTGCAGGTGTGTGGGCACTTGTGTGCTCTGTCATCAATGAGCCAATTGACAAACAGACCTGGGAGAACCCTGGACAGGGGCTCTTTTCTCTTTAGACATGCCCCTTACTCTTGCAGCCTCCCAAGAAAGAAAGAAAGGAGTTGGCCAAGATGCCTCTTCTTCCAGGAAGCCTTCCCAGATGCCACAGCAACCTTCTGTGTCTCATTCATGTCTGCACCTCACATGTTGAGCACAGGACACAGAGGAACTGTGCTTTCTCCGATGGGGAAACTGAGGTTCAAGGAGGTTCAAGCTGGCTCAGGGTCATTCCGTGAAGGATCTGGGATCTGAGTCTCCAGGAGGCTGCTCCTGAGCCTGATTCTTTTGTTCAGGAGCACAGAGAGGGTAGAGCCTTGCTAGCCTCCACCAGAAGCGCAGAGGAGGACTCATTGCTATTTTCGGTTCTTTTAGAGGGATGTCAATGGCGTTCCATGGAGCCAGACTTGGAATCTCCTCTTTTGGGAACTTTCACCAAAGCGGAGCCTGCTTCTCCCAGAGCTCAGAGACAGTCCTTGGGCCGGCCTCAGGCAGAGCCACCAGGCCATGGCGGCCTGGGCAGTGTAAGGCCCCTTCTGCTCTGGTGTCAACAACAATTTCCAGTTGAGCCCGGTGGAGCCCGCACGGCCCCATTGTTGGAAAGTGGGAGAAACGTGGAGAGCGTCCCGGGGCGGGGGCGGCACCCACTGCCGCGGCATTGAGAGCCCCACTGCTCTATCCCCATCGTTGCTTCCCCGCTGTGTGGCACCCACGTCCATGCACACACACCCGCACGCACGTGGGCAGACTAGCCTGGAAGACCTCGGAACCCCCGTGCTGGTCCTCATCTCTCTCTGGGGCTGCTCGGCAGCCTCCCCAGTCCACACTTCCTTTCATCTCTAAAAGGGGGTGAGGTTCCTGGGGACGAGTTGAGGCTGCGCTGTGACGTGCCCACTTGCTGCCTTGCGTCAGCTGGGGTCACGATGTGACCGTGTTGCTCTGAGCCGCTTCCCCACCTCTCTCTCTTTAGCGGGGTCTGCTCCATCCTTCCCTCTGAGGAAACTTGCTTACATTCTCCTAGAAGACATCTGAGCGGGCCAGTCCATCCCTCCCAGGCAGACCCTGGAAGTCCCCTGCCAATCAGTGAGTGGCTCACCCTTGGCTAGATGCCCATCGCTTTGCCCGATCAGTGTGGTCAGGGGCAGGTCACATGACCCAAACAAAGGCTACTTAGGGAGGTGGGGATGGTGGGTGGGGGTCCTCCCAGAAATGGGCGAGGGTGGTCTGGCTCCCTGAATTGAACCGGGAGCAGCCAATGAGGGGCAGCGGCTCAGATCCTGCTCTGCCCCCTGGCAGCTGGGTGCCACGGGACAGTGCCTGGAATGAAGCTCTGTCGTGTCATTTGCCAGGTGGCATAATAACAAGGAGTCCGCTGTTTTCCCAGCACTGCTGTGCGCATCCAGTTGCATAATTCAGACAAGGTCCTCGGCCCCGGGCCTGGCTCCACGTCCATCTTCAGGGCCTCCGGATTCCCTTCGACTCCCGACTTCAGACGCTGAGGGGCCTGGTTCCCTCTGCTCCACCCTTCACTGAAGACGATGTGCCCAGTGCTGACAATAGTGCCAAGAGGGTGCGTCTAATTTTAAGTCCCAGTGTGCCACCGATTTATTTTGGTCCATGAACTGTTGCTCAGCACCTGTTGGCATCTTGGAAGGCCAAGGCCTTCTAATTTTGAGCACCACCAGGGGCACACCTAATTTTAGACAGCTGCTGTGCTGGGGGCTCCCGGGGCGATGCAGGCTGTGTCACTGGGAGCACCCAGGGCCAGATGGGTGCAGACCGGGGCGGTGACAATGCCCGAGGGACCCACACGGCTCACACCCACACGTTAACTCCTGGTTCTTCGGAGCTTTTACTCCAGCAAGTTTTGTACCAAGCCCAGCGCTTTTCACGCATTACCAAATTCGCTCTTCCCTGGAAGTTTCGATCAGCCAACAACCAATTACTGAGCATCTACCATGTGCTAGGCGCTGCGGATGCAGAATATGTGCCACAGCCCCGCCTGCAGAGGACTCACGGTCCAGTGCTCACAGGCGAGCCAAGAATGGCTATAGCGCGGCGTGATGAGACCCCAGCAGCTCCAGGCACCCGGCCGCCTTTGAAGAAACATCTGGCAAATGCGTGAAAGCCACGCTCGTGACAGGGAGAAGATAAAGTTGCTGGAGAAGGCACGTTCCAGTTCTCCTCGGGCGTTCTTCACAGAGGACGTCACACACTGAGCCGGGCCTTGAAGATGAAGTGCTCCTCTCCGTGGGGAAGGGAGGCGGGCGTGCCACGGAGTGTTGGCCCCACGCCCATCCCTCGGCACTGGTGTTTCCGTGCACGCCAGCCCCACCCAACGGCCGGCTCCAGGAGCCCTGTGTCTGAGGGTTTGTCCCACCTGGGCTTGCTCTGCCCTCTCCAGGGGCAGACAGGAAGGGGCTGGGGGCGCTCCCTCCCAGGAAGCCGGGAACTGCCAACACACAGGAGCTGGGCATCAATACCCCGGCTCTTTCCCGTCTCTGGCGGAGAACTCGGAGATGCGTCTGGGATCTGCCACGGCCTCCAGTGGGCTGAGGCCCGGCCACCCGCGGCGGGAGCTGCCACTGAGGATGCGTCCTCTATGGCTGCCTTCCTCCCTCGCTCCTTCCTCCGGCTCCCCAGCCAGGGCATCCTGCCCGCACCAAGTAGACTTCTCATCTTGGGGTCAGCTGCCAGGGGAAGCTGGACCACGACAGCAGGACAGTCAAAGTTTTCTTTGAAAGAAGAGCAGAGAGGAGTGTGGGTCGCTGACAAGCTGCATTCCTGAAATGCGGGAAGTGACCCAATCAATGAGGAGGCTGGGAATCTGGCCGTGGCCACCCCTTCTGGCCTGCTTTGGACCAGCCCAGCGGAGAATGTTATCATCCTCATCTTGCAGACAAAGCCTCCGATGCCCAGAGGAGGGGAGCTCACTCGGAAACACAGAGCCGGTGAGCTGTGGATCGCAGACTGGCGTATGTCCATGCTAATCTGGCTGGGTCAGTCTCAGCGTGACTCAGTTTCTCTGCATGTCACTGCTTGGTTCTACAGAGTAGGGTTCAAGGTCGGAAACCCCTGTGGGCTGGTGAGCGTTCTCTGTTCCTTGGACACAAACCACCTCTGTGATCCCCTGGAACGAGGCGGGGGACGGCGGGGGCGGGGGTGTGCATGTGAGGGGCCAGGTCAGCCGCAGAGGCCGCTGGGTCAGCCTGGTGCCGGCCTCCCTGAGGAGTGGCACTGGCGGTTGGCTGAGGGGGGGGTGGGGGCCGGGCTGCCCCCTGCAGGGCAATGGTCTCTGAAGAGGCACAGGAAGGGGATGGGCCTCCACGGGGAATAGGCTGGGAGGGTCCCAGGTGGGGTGTCATGGACATTCGCCCTTTTCCCCTTCTCCCAGGCTAATTGGTGTTGCTTTGGGGGTATCCCCACTCTCCCATTCTCAGCCCTGTGGGTGGGGTGGTACAGAACTCACCCTGCACTCCAGGGAGGCCCCTGAGTGCCTTAAAGCCATCAGTATTTTCCACCCCCAAGCTGTAGTGGTTGGTTCGGGGGTAGACCATGGAGAGCCCAAGAGATGCATCTCATGGAGAGCAATGAGAGGCAAAGAGACATTTGCTGGGGTTTCCAGAAAAGATGCACTTCCTCTCTCTCCTACTTGAGAACAAGGAACAAGGAAGCAATATCTGAGAGGGAGGTGGCCAAATTGCTACCAGACCAAGAGAGCCTGGAGCTTCGGTGTACTTTTCAGGGGGCACCTTGGAGCAGCTGAGAGAGAGAGGGGAGAGAGAAACAGGTGTTACAGGAGGCAGAGTAGAGACACAGAGAAACGGGGACCTTGGAGACATTGTTTGAGTTGCTGGATCAAGCCTTGCCTGAAAGCACCATAGCCCTGAATACTTCAGTGGATAAGTTAATAAATTTCTGTCTTGTTTTTCTTTTTAGAAGAGGGGTTAGGTTTACTGAGGTATAATTTACTTACAGTAAAGTTCGCATTTTTTAGTGTGCAGTTCTAGGCATTTTGACAAACACAGTCACATAACATCTACCACGGTCAGGATATAGAACACTTCCATCATTCCCTAAAATGCCTGTGTATATTCCGCCCCTGTCCTTTATTTTAAGGGCAGTTTGGGTTTGGTTTTCTGTAACGCCTGTGGCAAGAGTCCCATGGTAAAAGGGTGCATGGTCGTCCCCGGGATCGAGTCCCCAGGATCCCTTCTCCCGCCCTTGCTTCTCACCCGCTTCTTGCGAAGATTGGCCGAATGCTCGCTGTGAACTCCTCTGGCCGCCAGCCCTCGTTCCCCCTCCTGGCTGCAGCAGTCAGCGGGGGCGGCCCCGTGTGGGAGAAGTCGCCGTCCAAGTAACAGGATTTGCTGGAGCAGAGCTGTCGGCAGAAATTCGCTCCTTCTCAACTCCGACTCAGGGGCTCCTGGGAGACCTGGGGTCTTCCCCAAGCCCGGGCGTGGGCAGCAGGGGCAGATCCACGGCACGGATCATTAAAATCCTGCAGTTGCTGACAGGTCGGTGCTTTGAGCCACTTCTTCCTCTGGGCCACGAGGGAGCCGACCTTTCGGGGCTCAATAAGCCAATTGCTGCTAAAGAGGAGATGTGGATGGCGTTTCTGGGGGGGCAGGCAGCAGCGGGAAGGAGGAGAGGGGAGGGGGTTGGGGGTGGGCAGCCTTGGGTCTGATCCCACCCTGCCGGGAGGCTTGGGACAGCACTCCCTGAGCACATCAGCACTCAGTTGGCACCTGCTGTGTGCCTGGCACCCTGTGGATGGGTGTCGGGTTGTTGTCACCCTACCAGAGGACTCAGGGATGCAGGGTCTCAGGCTGGAGGAGAACTGACAGGTCACCTCGTCTCCTCCTCTGGTTGTACAACCGGGCAGACAGTCCGGAGGGAGAGTCACCCGCTTAAGGTGTGGTCCCTCCACAGTCCCCCGTGCATCCCACCCCATGGCTGCAAGGCCCCCCTCATCCATCCAGTTCTCACAGCCCAGAAATGAGCGGGACGGAGGGACGCTTGCTCTGGAATCTTTCAGGCAACCCCTGGCACATCTCTTGTCCAACCTGGAGCTGGGCATCGGCAGGAACTGATCGCTTCCTGCGGCGGGCGGGTCCCGGGAAGGCCGGGGAGGCCCCGGCTGTGAAGATGGAGGGAACGCCCACGGGCCACCGTGGGGAGACCCAGGGAAGGGCCACATACGTCCAGCGTCTTGTGGGCGCCAGGGACATTCCTCACGTAACCTGGCCGCAGCTTGCAAGGTGAGCACGCCTGACTTCACTTGACAGAGGAGAAAAGAGAGGCGTCTGGGAAGGACTTGACCTTCAGCCCGGGTCATCCGCAGGGTCCTGGGGAGCGTGGAAACCTGGGTCCCAGGGTCCCCGCTGCCCTTGCTTTCAGGGTCATGTGGGACAAGCCACACGCCCTTCTCTACAGCCTCGAAGGCTCAGAGACAAAAATGGAGGCTGGGGCTGAACTAGTCAGCGCCTCTCAAGTCGGGCACGTGTGAGAATCCTCGGCAGGGCTTGTGAGAGCAGATGGTGGGGCCCACCCAAGTGATGAATCTCTGATGCCTGGGGTCATGGACGCGGCTCCTGCGTGCGTCTTTCTCGTGAGTCCCGGGTGAGGATGCTGTTAGTCCGGGGACCACACTTTGAGAACCACCGGGTAAGATGAACTCAGACCCCTGTGAGCAGCATCCTGGATGGTTTCTTCCCTGTGCCGCTGTGCCCTTGGGCCACCCCGCCATCCGCCGGCCCCCTCGAGTTCTCAGGGTGTCTGGGAAGCCCAGAGGTCCGAGCTTCAGACTGTGGACTCTACAGCAACGGGGCTGTCTTTCCGCAATTCAAATGCAGCGCAGTGAAAAGATGACAGAGAGCATCAGGATCGATACTCCCGTGAAGAACCGAGGGCAGGGCTGGCGGGTGGCCGTGGGGGTCGAGGTGACAGCTCCCCGGAAGCCCCGGCCCGCCCCCATTGGGTCGCGGGATTCATGCTGCTTCTGCCAGGCTGCTCTGATGGATTGGCTCCCCCGGGGGACCCTCCTGACTTGCCGTGGGTAAATAAAGCCTTTATTTCCCAGGCCGGTGGGGAAAAATTTCAGGCCTTCATAATTAAGTGTCTGGGTGAAGGGCAGCTGCCGAATTCTGGCGCTGGGTGCCCGTCAGGCCGGTGATGGATGGGCACAACACATCATCCCCCCGGCAGCCGGGCTGTGAGCTATGGGGTCGTATATCACGGCAGGGCCGTGTGGCCCGCACCGCACGCGGACGCAGGCAGCCCCACCTTGGGCCTGGGTGGGGTGAAGAGAGGCCCGGGCAGGCCGGGGGTGACAGGGGACCTCTCCTGATCGCTCACGGGCAGACGAGGAAGCTGATGGCCACCGCAGCCTGGGCGAGCCCCCAGGCCTGGTATCTCCGCCGCCCATGGCCTTCCCACCCACCCGGTCACTCAGGACAGATTCGGAAGCCAAGCTCAGTTCTGCCTCTTTCCTGACTCCTTCCATCTAACCCGTCCCCAACGTTCCTGCTCATTCTGCCCCTAAATGGCCCTGGAACTCACCTACTTCCCTCCATCTCACAGTTGTGTCTTCATCCAAGCCACCACCTCTGTCTCCCTCTTGCTCTGCTCTCCCAGTTGGTGGCACGTCATCCCTCTCCCTCGAAAGTGGCCAAGTCTGGGTCTCCAGAAGCCTCGCAGCTCCCACTCCCTCTCTCATTTTTCTGCCATCGCTGTGAGAAGGACGTGCCCAGGCTAGCCCTCTGGTCCTGGGGGGAGGATGAGGGACACGTGGAGCAAGGATCTTCCAGCTAAAGAGCCTGAGCCAAGCCCACCCACCGGCTGACCCCCAGATGTGTGAGCTGTAATGACAGATGGTAGTTCTTACACACCACCACAGTTGGGGGCTGTTTGTTACACAGCAATAGCTGACTGATACATGCAGCCACTGCGTGATGTGAGCCCTCCGGCCTCTCCAATCCCATCTGTTACCATTCTCTCCGTAAAGACTGCTCTTCCCTGCCTCAGGGCCTTTGCCCGTGCTGTGCCCACCCCCTGGAAGCCTTTTTCATGGTTATCTTCTTTCTATCCTTTAGGCCTTGGGATAAATGCCACCTCCTCAGAGACACTTTCCAAACCATTCTATCAAAAAGAGGTTTTGACATTCTCTATTTCAGTCTCCCATTTATATGTCCTTTGTGAAACAGAATTTTTTTGGAATTATTTTAGTTTTCTCTCCTCACTTCCCCTACCCCTAACTCTATTTTTTGTCTTGATCTCCTTCTCAGCACCACGGGCCTATGATGGCAGGGGCCAGGTCTCAGGTCTCTCGTTCACAGCTGTGTCCCCAGCACTGAGCTTGCTGCCTGGACACAGTGGGTCCCCCACCAATATGTGTAAGTGGATGTCACACAGTGTGTTCACATGGCACCGAGCTGACACCAGGTGCTTGTGGCTTCCTGTGAGCCCCTGTGTCTGGCTGAAAATGCCTTTCGATGTGTTGGGAAGGCCAGAACTGCTGCTGGGAGCACCGGGAACAAGGGGACACTGGGTGTGGGCTCCACCAGGCAGGTCAGGGACACATACCTGGCCTGTCACCCTCCTTTCCCCACAGCTCACACTGTACCTGGCCCAGAGCTGGCTACAACCCTATAGGATCCGAGGATGAAAGAAGAGGGCTCCTCCCTCAGGGTGAGATGGCCCTCCAGGGGGTCGTGGGCCTTTGAAGTGCTGAGCACATTGCAGAGGTCACGGCCCTGGGAGGAGCTGCGTCTCTGTCCCGGTTCTGTGGGACACTAATGCCCTCCTGGGCTTCACAAAGTTATTCATTCTCTTTCCTGCAGACCTTTACAGAGCCTTCATATGCTAATGCACACTGAGACCCCTGGAGGGGATGAAGAATGCCTTGCTGCCCAGCAATTTTGGCTAGAAAATCCTTCCATCAGGGGCCGCCTTGTGGGTTCCTGGTCTGCGGGACATATTAGCCTGGAATAGGGTCCCAGACTGCCCTGTAGGCCAAATCTAGTCCTTAGATATTTTTCATTTGGTCCTTGTAGGGTTTGGAAAGTCAGCAACTCTGACTATTTTATAAAAAGAATCTAAAATTCCAGCTTCTCTAAAGGACCAAGAAGAGGTGGGCATTCTGGGGCCATATTCTTGCATGACAGTAGCCAGGGGCAACTGAAGAGCCTCCAGTTGCTTCAGTTTGCCGTAGTCCCCACCCCTCCCTACTGCCTCACACTCTATTCTCTTTATGCATTTCTTTTCCCTGTTTGGCCATAAGCCTCTGAATTTGTTCCCTGTGGCCCAGAATGTCACGGGAGCTCCGGAAAGCTGGCTTTCGCCCTGGCAGGGAGTATGAAGGTCTGACTCTCCTTACTGCTTGGCGCATTTCCTGGGGAAAGGAGGGACCCTGAAGGATGGCTCTGAGGAAGGTGTCTGGGCCTGTCTGGGGATAGAAGATGGCTCCAATGACAGCCCCACCCTGGACAGGACAAAGGGACAGCAAGATAAAAGGGACAGCTCAGATTTCTAGTCAGAGGTCTTTGGGCTGTGGGGACAGAGGTCGGGAGGCTGGTGGAAGGGGACAAGAGCTGAGCCCAGCCCATATCTCCCAGCGGCTAATTGTTTTCCCTCCTTCTTGCCTGAGAGATCAGGGCTGGCGGAGCTGGTGGGCCGGCTGGGGGAGCCCTGGGGCGGTCAGGAGCCACCCCTGTTGACCCAGGGCTGCGACTGCCAGCCTCGGGGCCTGGGGCTGCCGTTACCCTGGGCACAAGGGTGTGGGTCGAATTCCAGGGTCCCTGTGGCCAGAAGTTCTAACTGCAAGAGGTATATTATTACTCTGATTATTTCTCAAAAAGCACGACCAGAGCTATAATTTGGAGATTTTGGTACTAGGCGCTGTGTTCAGTCTTTCGAATGCACCAGACCCCAGGTTCTCAAAGTATGGCCCGCGGGCCAGCGGCATCTGTGTCATCCGGGAGCTTGTTAGAACTGCCAACTTGGACGTCCCCTGGGGGGCCCAGCGGGCTGTGGGCCGAGGAGCCCGCAGGAGGCTCGGGTCTGGTTGGCTGGACTCACTTGGTGGCCGGGGAGGCAGACGCCACGGCGCCTTGATTCACAGACAAGGAAACTGAGGCTTGGGGAGGCGGAGCCACATGCTGCGGACTCGACCCCTGGCTGGTCTCACCCCCGGGTCCCGGTTGTGCCCCGGTAATCATGCAAATTCGTCTGCTGGCAAAGTGCCTTCCGGCTTCCCGGCCCAGGGAGCCATCATGAGCACAGTGAGGGTGATAAGGGGTCTCGTTCGGTCTCAGAGACGACAATTTGAGGGCCAGAGAGCAAGTCTCCTAGCCCGACTCAGGCCTCTGGGAGGAAGACCCCAAATTTTCTAGGAGGGACGGCCACGCATCCCTGAGGGCCTCTGGGGGCTGGGCACCGTCCACCCTCTCTGCAGCCCATTGGCTGTACCCATTTCACAGATGTGGAAACTGAGGAGGGCCAACGGGCTTGTCTGAGGTCTCACAGATGGCCAGGGCGGAGCAGAGGTTCCCCCTGCAGGAGGCCTGAGCCCGAGTCTGCTGCACGGGCCCCAGTGCCCCCCAGCCCGGCCTGAGCAGGGGGCCTCGGCTGTCACCGCTGGGAAAGCCACACCCCCAGCTCCATCCCACTGAGACGCGGTGGGATGCCCGTGGGTTCCTTCCCTGAGGCCTCGTGCTTGCATTCCCTCTCCTGGGGTGCCCTCCTGCTGCTTGCCTGACTGGTCCCCTCCTCAGTCCTTCAGGAGCCAGGTCCCACATCCTTTCCGCTCTGCAGCCTCCCGTGATCCTCGCCAAAGCGGGACAGGCTCCTGAATGGGGTCAGCCCCGTGCCTTCCCAGAGGCTGCCCGAAGCCCCCTTTCCTCGGGGCCCTGAGCTCTCTGCGGCCGGCCAGGTCTGTCCCGTTCCCCCACCCCTGCCAGGCGTCTTCCAGGCCTGGCTCCCCGGCCTCCGGATGCCGGGGTGAGGGAGGGGAGCGCCCTGCCCGGCCCCCTAGGGGCTGTGTCAAGTGGCTGGGGCTCCGTGAATGGCCACCCTGTCTGAGCTGCCCACTGTGCCTCACCCCCGGCCATGCGATCATGTCCTGTGTGGGGCTTAGGTAATGGGGTGGCGGGTGGTGGAGTGGGGACCCCACGAGGCTGGCCTGGCCGGGCTGCAGGCTGAGCCGACTTTTCCAGGCCCCGTGGAGCGTGGATTCCTCCCTCCGTCTGGCCCGGCTGCCAACACAAACACGGGGGCTGTCCTTGTGGGCTCTGGCTGCTGATGCTGGGGTCAGGACCAGCACACGGGGTCCCCTTGGCCTGGCTGTGGGGAGTTAACCCTTTGCACCCAGCTCTGGCCTCGGGCCTGGGACGCCACGGAAGGGCAGTCGAGGCTGGGGACTCAGTTTCCCCCAGAGCTCCACAAAGCTGCTGGGTCCCTGGTGAGGTCGCAGTGCCAAGGCTGGGCCTTGTGCTTCCCAGAATGTTCCTTGTCCCACGTCCTCACCTGACAAATGGGGAAACTGAGACTCAGAAAAGAGAAGGTGGGCTTCTGCGGGAGTCCATGAGCCCCAATTTCTACCCCGTCTCTGGCCTGAGCGTTGGTGTGGAAGCAGGAATTCTGGACACACAGAGGTGTTGGAGACCATCATGGATCATTCTGCCAGGGGGGAAACTGAGGCCCAGAGAGGAAGAGGGGCTTCCCCGAGCTCCCATTCCCCCTTTGACAGATGAGGAAACTGAGGCACAGAGTGGTTAAGCCACTTGATGAAGGGCACACAGCTTATCCATAGTGGATCCAGGATTTGCTCCCCAACAGCCGCCCCAGGAGCCGGGCTCCCCTTACAGCCACGGACTCCTGCCACCAGCCCCCTGTGAGCAGCTGTGATTGTCGCCACTGACACGCCCAGAAGGAGCTGACGGAGGAATTGCAGAGCGAGGAACGAGCCAGAGCATCCAGGAAGTGCCGATCCCCTGCGGGATGAGCTTGGAGGTGGGATGAGGGACACACCGGCAGGAGCTGGAGCAGCCGCATTGGTCCAGCAGGCAGGTGGGTCGGCTTATCGGGAACGCAGGATTGTCGTGGGAGGCGGAGAGGAGGTGAGTTTAAGGACCTGAGGGGCGGCCAGTGGTACAGCCGTCCCCTGTAAGCACAGGGGGCCACTGTGTTGGGTGAGCCAGGCCACGTCCCAGGTGCTGTCGGGGGGACGGAGGCAAGCCCCATGATGACACGCGGAGGGAACCGCAGGCCGGGCGGGGCCTCTCCTCACTTCCAAGCTTAAATGTTGCAGGAGGAGCTAAGATGCTCCTTGGTCCTGAGGGTTTCAAGTCCCAGGAGGAGCCACTGTCTGTCTCCCCGCAGCGCACGGACTCGCCTCCTGGGTGTCTGTCAGCAGAGGTGAGTTTGACGTCTAATTGTCGGAGGGAATTGTGGGTCACCTGGTTTTACGTGAAGCAGGAGGCAGGAGGGGGCGTGGGTGCTGAGTCTCCCCAGGGTGCTGAGCTCAGTCTCCCCAGGATGCTGAGGAACGAAATGGGGAGAAGATCGCAGTTGCTGTGACTGGCCCAGGGCGGCTCGGGGAGGCCAGCCCTCTCCCTAGACCCATGGGACAGGCTGGTGGGGAAACTGAGGCCCACTGGGGCCAAGGGGCCTCCATCGCAGCGGGTCTGAGAACCTGGGTCTGGGAGGCCTGGCGCCCACAGCCCGCTGGGGGGTTATGAGGACGACGAAATCACGCACAGCGGGGACAGCCCCACGCGCCCGCACCCGCTCATCACCCCGCTCGCTGTCCCCTTGGCACACCCGGGGGCCGCTTTGGGGGTTTGCTGCCTCTGGGGCTGAGGAGCTGGAGCTCTGCTGTGGCCCCAGACTGCGGGAGCCCTGAGTTTATTTCCCATAACGGGTTCTCATGTTCTGGGGTGTTTCCCGCACATTCCGTCAGCCCAGCCGAGGCTGGAACACGTGGGCCGTGAGCTCACAGCAGTGTGGGCAGAAAGGCCCGTTTCTTCCTTCCTTCCTTCCTTTCTCTCTCTCTTTCTTTCTTTCTCTCTTTTCTTCTTTTCTTCCTTCCTTCCTTTTCTTTCTTTCTTTCTTTCCCCATTTCTTAATGTTTTAGGGAGCCCCCTGCTTTCTATAGAGAATGGATGTGCCTGACCTCCTTTGAGGGGATGGTCTGAAGCATCTGGCCAAAGTCCCTCGAGAAGGCGAGTCTAGAAAACTGCTGGCTGGGGGTTCAGTGATGCCAGGAGGTTGTTCGCTGACCTCCTGTGTGCGCCTCGGCCTCAGTTTCCCCTCTGGAAAGGGGATTTTGACCAAACGCTCTCTGAGTTTCTTTCTGTTTCAGTCACTTCGTGGCTCAAGGTCGACCCCTCCCTCCAGGTCACGGTCCCACCCTGCCTCCACTGGGGCCTCATCTGTCTGCCCCTCTGTGCCCACCCCCGGTGGTCCCTCAGTCCCCTGTTCGCCTCCACTGCCCACTTTCTCTCGGTTCTGTCCCCACACGGCTGCTCCTCGCCCTGCCTCACCGTCTCCGTGGATCATCCAACCCCAGGAGGCAGTGACAAGGGGCCCAGTCAAAGCTGAGGAAACTGAGGCTCAGAGAGGTATGGACAGTTGTCCAAGGTCACCCAGCCCTCGATGACCAAGCTGGGACTCACGCCAGGAGCCTGATCCAGGCCTGCTCCCCTTTCGCAAATATTCAAGAAAAATTCCCTGCTTTCGCCCACCGTTCATCACTTCTCCCAGTTTCCAATTTCAGGGTAAACTCAACTAACCAAACCAGCGAAAGGAAAAACACAATCTCTTGCTACTCCTTCCTGCTCTGCTCCTTCCAGAAGCCCTGGCATTCTTTTTTGACGGATCTGCAGGAGGTGGGGGCCCGGGGAGGGCGGAGGGTCCGCCCGCCGACTCTTTGTGGCCAGCTCAGGGTGGGGGCAGCGTCTCTGAGGTCCCCACGGCAGCCCCCTCCGCTCCCCAGGTCTCCAGCTGGCCGAGGGGGGCCTGGACGCTTGTCAATGCATCTTAGCAATTGGAATGTGCCCTCTGACCTGCCCTCGCCTCCCCGTGAGTTTCAGAGAAGGTTCTTTTTTCCAAACCCCTGCCCCTCGGCCTTCGGGAAACAAATGGAGCTTGGTTGAGTCTGTGTGTGGCTTGAAAAGCCGCTGTTTGGGGGGTTACTTTAGAAAAAAAAAAGTCTTCGGGACCCCTGCGATGTTGAAGGACTTTTCTTTTCAGCCGGGAGGATGCGGGCCGGGGCTGGGAACGCGCCGTCTGCGCGAGGGAGGGGGCCCCGGGCCCAGCCCACCTGGTGGCCCCAGATGGGGTTTCTCACCGACTTCTCCTCTGTCCTTCTCGAGGAGCCGTGGCAGGCGGGGCTCCCTGGGAGCCGGAGGGCCCTGGTGACTTAGAAGGTCAGGGGCTGCGCTTTCTAGAACGTGCCAAAGGCTTGGAAGGAGCCTCTGAGCTGAGAGGAAGGACAGGGAGGGAGCTGTCTGAAAGCAAAGGATGGAAAACTCTGAGCACCAAGATCTCGGCCGCTTCTCCCCTTCAACTGGATGAGCACTTTCTGCGACAGCAAAGGGGGCATCCCAGCCTCCTTCACCCCCCAGCCAGGCCCACCGGCCCTGGGCCACCCCCGCCTGCTGAGGCTGGAGGGCTCCACAGCCAGGCGGGGAGGGCGCGAGTCTCGAGGCCGCCATTCCTGTGTGTGGCCTCAGCGAAGGGGTCCCCTCACGTGGGCACCCCGTCCTCCTGGGTCTCTCCTCCCAGTCAGGGCTCGGCTCACCGTTTCTGCCAAGGGCCAGAGAGGAAATATTTTAGGTGTCGCCACCTCGGTGATGCTCAGCTCTGCACGACAGGCGTCCCAGGCCATCTGTAATGGAAAGAGTGTGGCCGTGTTCCGAGGAAACTTTATTTTCAGAAACAGGGCACAGGCTGGATTGGTCCGCCCGCCCTTGGTGCAGAGTCTTGGGAGAGGGTCCTTGGGGTGGCTGCGTTATGAGTCCAAGATGGAGAGCATAGTTGTGTGAAGATGGCGGGAAGTCGAAGTGAATGGCCAAACGCTGGGCTTTGGGCAGGCCTGGGTTTCCAGTCCGATCTCTGAAGCTTGGCTGCTGTGTGACCCTGGGCCACTTACTTCCCCTCTCTGAGCCCCAGTTCCCTTCTCTGTAAAATACAAGCAATAATAATACCTACTCTCCAAGGTCTGTTGGGATGATGACTTAGCAAGGCCTGGTGCTCGGGGAGCCCTCGGCAAACACATCATCGTTTACGTCTGTCGTAGAAGGGCAGCGTTGCCCACCCAGCCGCACGGGTCTGTGGTGAGCAAGAGGGAGAAGATAAAATGCTGCTTCTTCTCAACCAAGCTTCGAATCCCAGCTCTGAGACGGAATTGCTGGGTGACTGTGGGCAAAGCGCCTCACCTCTCTGAGCCTCAGACTCTTTCATCTGTAGAATGGGGCTGATCGTCTCTGCCTCTCAGCATCACTGCACGTAGAAGGCGTGGAAGGAGCTCGAAGAAGGAGCGCCCTCCCCTTCCACTCGAGGCTCTGTTTGGGCGGTGGCCGCGGTGGCCACCTGGCGGCTCTGAATCCGCGGAGGGCGAGCAGACCCCTCATCTCTCCCCTCCCTTAGCCTGCATCTCTCCTGCATCTCCATCAACGGCACCTGCCGGTGGTCCAGCCAAGCCCCTGGGGGTCGTCAGCATCCTCCTCCGGCCGCCACGGCCCGGCCACGCCTGCTGCCCCTCCCGCTGGCAGGAGGGTCTCTTCCCGTCTTTGCTGCTGGTTTTGGCCCTGGGACTCCCTTTAGGCAATGACAGTGGCCCCGGGGGGTCTGGGCTGAGGCCTCCAGGGGCCCAGCAGCCTCCTTCTCGGGCAGCCCTGAGCCCACGGAAGGAAGCCCTCGTGGGGCCCAGGACGCCCCAGCCGGCGGCCAGCCCCACACCCGGGCCTGCGGGTGGAGCCGTCAGGGACCTTCTTGCCCGGCCCACCTCCCAGTGCACGGCAGTGGATGAGTGGGCCCCTGCGACGCCGCGTGGAGCAGAGATGAGCCAGCCCCGCTGAGCGGGCCTCAACTGTGCACCCACAGAATCAAGAGTGAGAAA
Organism: Equus caballus; assembly: GCF_041296265.1. Lineage (NCBI taxonomy): Eukaryota > Metazoa > Chordata > Mammalia > Perissodactyla > Equidae > Equus > Equus caballus. Next base: position 10,104,779 of record NC_091691.1, read on the forward strand.
AGGGCGGCTGTGCCAAGCGGCTGAGGCTCGGGTGGTGTGTGACGTGCGGTGGGCCCTGAGCGCAGCTCAGCAGCACGTGCCGTCGAGGTCCCTCCTGCGTGTGACTCGAGCTGCCTTCTCCCGGCTGACGCACATGGTCCTGGCTCACCCGCGACACGGCGGCAGCCTTCTCCCTGGCCTCTGGCTCCCACCCGGCGGCCTCCCAAACCCTCCTCCTTGGGCCCCCAGAGCTTTGAAACAGATCTCAGAGAGGCCTCCTCTCTCTGGGAGCCCCTCGCACTTGGAGCAGAGTCCGCCCACCCCAGCCTCCAAGTGCCTTGTGGCCCGGCCTCTGGACGACTCCCTGCCATCAGCCTCTCCACGCTGGCCCCGTCCCGTCTGCTGCAGCCACACTGACCTTCCTTCTGTCCCTTGCAAACACCCAGCTCTTTCTCACCTGGGAGCATCTGACTCTGTGGCTCACTCTGCTGGATCCTGCTGCCCTGAGGCTGGCTCGTTCTCATCCCTCGGCTCTCAGTGTGAGGCCTTCCTGGCCACCCCAGTGAAGGTGCCTTCTGTTCTCACTGCCCGGTCACTCCCATCTCCCTTATTTTTTCATAGCACTTGAGGGCCTTTTCATAAACTCCTACATTACCCTTCTGAGCCCCTTCTGAGATGTCCATCTCCATCAGAGGCCAGGATGTCTAATCATCCTCAGACCTGGGTGACTGGCGGTAAAGAGCTTTGCCTTTTCATTGAAACAGACAAACAACCTGCCTTTTATTGACCCCTTGGTGTGTGCTGGGCCTCTGGAGGAGCACAAGTCCATCCAGGGCCTCATTCACTCTTCCCAGTGACCCAGCAAGGGAGGTCTAATATTGACCCCATTGCACAGATGAGGAAATCGAGGCTCAGAGAGGAAGTGGCTTGCCTGAGGCCACACAGCAAGTGAGGAACAGAACTCAGACCAGGCTGGGCTCTCATCGCTACGCTGCGCGGCTTCCTTGCTGCCCCGACGCTCCTGTGGGGCCAGCCCAACGCAGAGAAAGAGTCATGGCTTTGGGGGCATTTGGGGGACAGGTCGATGTCACCTCCTGTCCCTCCTGGAAGCCACACTCCGCCATCCTGCCTTCTCTGGGCTTCCTCTGCCAGGGATTTTGCTCTTTCCCCCCCATCCCAGGTAAAGCCAGCTGGAGTTCCCACAGTTTTCCGAGGGCCCCGCACGGCCGCTGTTGGTGGCCAAAGCCCGGATCTAGAGCTTATTTCAAAACGGCCGCTTGGGGAGGAGAGCGAGCGCACCCGGGTTTCTCCTCCGACAGGGCCTCCGCAGCGGGGCCTCGAAGTTCGAGCTTCCAGGGGACCCGCCCAGCCAGGCAGCCGGCAGCCTGGCCAGCCCTGCCAGCTGGTGGGGCTCAGCCTCTGCACCCGGGTGCTCCACCCTGACTCCCGGCCCACCACGCTGGCCGAGCCCACCCGCGGCCCCTGCTTGACTCAGCCCCACTGGCTGGCGAGGGCCCTGTGTCCCAACGGGCGACCGCTCAGGGGTCCTGGCCCTCCCGGAACCTCAGGGTCTCGTCCGTAACACAGAGCACGGAGCACCCGTCTCCAGGATGCTGGGAGGAGGTGGCGAAGGCCGAGCTCGGCGCTTAGCCTGTTGTTAGCTCTCAAGAAACACCAACTCCCAGAGCTGACGCCCACTGGGCTCTGACACGGGCACGTGACCCTCTTGAGCGTAAGGAATGAGCGTGATAAATGGATCAATGGGGAGGGAGGGGGCGGTCGTTCTCATTTCACACTTGGGGAAACACCACAGAGAAGGGAGGTGAGCTGCCCAAGACCAAGGGCAGGTGAAAGGAAGCAAGGTTTGAACCCAGGCCCCCCCGAGCATCTCTGATGCGCCAGGACCTGCTCGCGCTCTGTCCTCCCTCAGTCACAGACGTTCAGGGCGCGCCTACTGCGTGCAAGGGCTGTACCCCACATGGGGAGCGTGGTCCTTGATCACGGAGCTGTAGGCTGACTTTCCCGGCTGTAGGCGCTTTGCCTTCATGGGCCCGTTCTCCTGACACTAGCCTAAAAAATTGTATCTTATGACTCTTATTTTCCAGGTTGGTCTGTATTCATATTTCTCTTGTGATTATAAAAGAAACGCGAACATGTCTGTGGGCCTCTAAATAGAGTCGGGGCCCTGGGCACTGTATCTCCCTTGTCTGATGGAGATGTTGGCATTCCCTGCCTGACACGGGTCCAAGAATCCCACAAATGAGGCTTAAATTACAGCCGGGATGGGTTCTCCAAGGGAGAGGTTCTGGTGTCATAAGGATTCGTAGCTGGGGTTTGGCCCAGCATGAGAGTTTGGGGGGCACCTCCGAAGAAGTTGTGTCTGAGCTGAGAGGAGACCAGGAAGGAGTCAGTGACCAATGGGGGCAGGAGCGTCCCAGGCTGAGGGGATGGCAAGTGCAAAGGCCCTGCGGCAGGAGCAGATGACATGGGGGCACAGACGGTGGAGGCCAGGTTGGGTGGGGAGGCCCTGGGGCTGCGGCTGGAGGGTGCCTAGATTTCTCTCCATCTCCAGCACGACTGTCGCAAAGGGGCTGTTGGGGGTTGAAGAGTTTCCACAAAGCTGTGTCCACATCCTAATGCCCAGAACCTCTGATTGTGAACTAATTTAGAAAAAGAGTGTTTGCGGGTGTAATTCAGCTAAAGATCTTGAGGCGAGATCATCCTAGGTTATCCAGGGGGCCCTAAATTCGAGGACAAGTGTCCGTATAAGAGACACACGGAGGAGAGACAGACTAAGAAGAGAAGGCATGTGAAGACGGAGGCAGAGACCGGAGCGATGCAGCCACGAGCCCAGGACGCAGGGGCAAGGACGGGGCCTCCCCTGGAGCTTTAGGGGGAGCGGCCCTGCCCACCCCTTGGTTTCAGACTTCTGGCCTCGAGAACTGCGAGAGAACAAGTTTTTGTTATTGTAAGGCCCCCACTTTGTGGTGATGTGTTGTGGCTGCCATGAGACACGAATCCAGGGCCCCACCCAGCAGGACAGGGTCATCGGGCCACCTGCACGGATGGGTCTGGCCGTCCTGGGAGCTAAAAACATCGTCACCCAGGGGAGGTGTGGACTCTGAGCGGGAGGGCGTTCCAGAGCTTTGAGGCTCAGAGAGGGGGCGCTTAGCAGGGACCCCAGCCTGTGACGGCAGATTGGGGAGAGGACTCGGGGCCGCGCGCTCCCTGTCCAGTGCTCTCTCCTCCTGTGGCTCTCCTGCGATGGCAGCCTCCTGGCCCGAGCGCCACGTGGCTGCTGGCTCACATATTTCTCAGGACAGCTCCTTGTTCTGACCCCTGACCTGCATCAGGATGGCTCCTGGGCGCACAGGAAGTGGGAGGGCCTGCTCAGCGCCGAAGTCGCCCCCGGCCAGCCACCCAGGACCCCAAAGCCACATCACTTGCCCCCCTGCTGTCCTGCCATGGCAGTCCCTTCACATCAGCCAGGACCCCTCGCAGGGCGGACACGTGCCCCAGAGGCCGACGCTGGGCACTGGGTTTGAGCATCAGTCTGGCTAATGTGATGTCACTTGAGGGTTTCAAATGGGGACGCTGGCTGAGGGCAAAGGCCTGTGGGGAGGGGACGTGTGGGGGACGCCAGATTGAAAGATGGTGGCTTAGATGCAGCCTTTACCATTTTCTATCTGGGTGGCCTGTGCCTCAGTTTCCCATCTGTACAGTGGGGGTGACCTTGGAGCCCACAGTGAGGACTGGCAGTAAGGTATATAAAGTTGTCTGCCCGAGGCCCGGCCCGAGGTGAGGCCTCACTAAATAGAAGCTGTCGTGGCTTTCGCTGTGGTTGTCACTCTGTCAGTTACGGCTGCTTCCACTGTCACTGCTTCGTGCTTCCGTCGCTGTGACTCACGTCCTCTTATTTTGCTGAACGCCTGGCCTGCCCCGTCTTCCTGTGGAAGAATGGAAAGAACCTGGCTACCAAGACCCCTGGGTTTTAACTCTGGCTTAGTTCTCAATTTGCTGTGTGGTCTTGGGCATATCAATTACCCTTTCTGAGCTTTTTCTCGAAACTTTTTATTTTGACGTTATAGACCCACGAGAAGTTGCCAAAATAGTTCAAAGAGTCCCGTGTGCCCTTCACCCAGCTTCCCCCGTGGGGACCCTTCCGCAGCTGTAAGAGAATCTCAAAATCGGGAAAGTGGCATGGGGCAACACCGCTCACTGACCACACGAGCTTCGCGGGTTTTGTCAGCGTGTACGTGAACTCGTGCGCGTGTGGTTCCGCACAGCTCGATGTCACGGACAGACACCAGGACGGCCCCACGGTCAAGCCGCAGCCCGGCTCGTCACCGTGGAGGAGCTCCCTCCTTCTCTCTGCCTGTGACTGGGCCCACGCCCCGCCCCGTCTCTGTCCCCAGGCGACCACCCCCCCACTCCCCAACTCTGTAGTCTCGTCGTTCAAGAACGCTCTGAAGGTCACCCTCTCTGAACCTCTGATTCCCACGTGAGAAAGTGTTCTTGAATGTCCCTCTTCACAACGCCACGATCCTCCGTGAGGCTGTAGGATGCCATCGACTGCGCTTTCATCTCTGTCTACGCAACGGAAGGACTATAACGCAGATGGGGAAACTGAGGCCCAGCGGGGGAGCCTGACTGGCCTCAAGCCACACAGCAAGTGGGCCACGCGCTCAGCTGGTTCCCTCTCGGGCCCCGAGGATTCGGTCAGCCCCGTGAAAATATAAACAAGCAGCCCGACCAGGTGATGGATCTTCAGACAGCCCCGCTGACCTCCCCCCGCCCAGTTCCTTCAGTGGCGTCTGGCTTCCAGCCTCTCCTGGGCACAGGGTCTGGGTCCCTCTGGCCTCCCTCCCCGGGTCCCCAGCGGGGCTGATGGAAAAGCTGATGCCCCGGGGCCCATTTGGAGAGAGCGGGCAGGTAGGCTGGGCGCCTGCCCAGGTGAGCGGGGGCCAGCAGCTGCGCGCAGAGAGGGGCCCCTCCGGCCGGGGGCGCTGGGCAAGGGAGCAGACGCGAGTGTCAACAAACATCGCTGTCAGGGAGCTGACCCACGCCCTCCCTGGAATTAAGAGCTTATTCATAACGCTCTCTCGCCACCAAAACACACTTTGGAGAGGGCTAGAGTAAACAGTCGCTTTTAACCTGACCTCCTCGGGGCTCCTGGCCCGGCCCAGGCCCTGCCACTCAGAGGGGATATTTGGCATCTTCCCCCCCAGACGACTTGGACCACCCCCAAAGTCTTCCCCTTAGAGAAATAATCAGGTCATCTCCGTGGTCCAGCGGGGAGTGGGGGCGGGAGCGGAGGGGTGGTGATGGATGGGGCCGAAGAGGAGGTGACAGCCCACTGCGGATGGAGGGCACGTTGAGGAACCTGGATCCTACTCCAAGAGCAGTGGGAAGCCGTGGAAAGGGTTTTAAGTGGGGGGATGATGTGAAATGATTTATGTTTTTGAAAATATTCCTCTGACCGCCGTGGGCAGAATTGACTGCAGAGGGCAGGAGTGGAAGCTGGGAGGCTGCGGAAGACGCTCCAGTGGGAGGTGATAGTGGCTCGCGCAGGGTGGCGGCAGAAGAGATGGAGGGAGGGGCTCAGACCTGCGATGGACTTCAACGGGACGAGGCGATGGCGTGAGGGAACGGGGCATCCATCTCTTGCCAGAGGGGATGAGTCGGGGGGGGGGGGTCCTTCTGGGGGAGGGTGGAATCAAGCCACAATCCCGTGTGGGCGTGTGGAGGCTGAGACGGGCAGAGGTCTCCCAGCTGGAGTTTAACAGGCCGCTGGCTGCACGCACAAGGAGCTCCACGAGACCCCAGCCTGAAATGGGGACCGAGCCCCTCAGGTCGAGGACGGGATTCAGTTCCATGCAGATGAAATCGCCCAGGCAGTGAACAACCCCGGGACCCCCGAGTCAGGTGGGAGGGGCACCCAGCATAGAGACCCGAGACAGAGAGACTCAAGCCTGGGGGGAATCATTTAAGACGGAAGGAGACGCCCTCGGTACCCAAGACCTCTGAGCAGTTGAAGAGGGGGTGAGGTCTGGAAAGACCCGATGGAATTCAACAACATGGCAGGCACGGGTGACCCCAAACTGGAGCATGTTCAGAGGGATGGGGGGGCAGGAAAACCATCAGAAAGACGACGATGATAAAAGAGCCCAGAAGCAGACTTCGATGCGTATGGGAACATCATACATGATGGAGGAGGCACGCCCGTCAGTGGGGAAGGGGTGGACCATCCACGAAGGATGCTGGGGGTTGTTATTCGACACTAAGAAGAAAGGAGCTATCAGGCCATGAAAAGACACGGAGAAAACCTAAATGCGTGTTACTGGGTGAGAGAAGCCAGTCTGCCGAGGCTGCATGCTGCATGATTCCAACTGCATGATGTTCTGGAAAAGGCACAACCATGGAGACAGTAAAAGATCAGCGGTTGCCAGGAACTGGGGGAGGGCGGGATGAAGGGGTGGAGCGCAGAGGATTTTTAGGGCAGTGAAAGTACGCTGTGTAAGACCCTAATGATGGACATGTGGCATTGCACATTCGTCCAAACCCGTGGGACGTGCACCACCGAGAGAGAACCTGATTATGATCGACGGACTTCGGTGGATGCTGACGTGTCCACAGTGCAGGGTCGTCTGTCATACGAATGTACCTCTGTGGTGGGGGGTGTTGATAACGGGGGAGGCTGTGCAGCAGCGGGCAGAGGATATATGAGAAACTCATACTTTCCTCTAAGTTTTGTCATGAACCTGAACTGCTCCAAAAATATAAAGTCTTAAAAAAAAAGAAGAATCCTGGACGATCGACATGCACACTCTAGCAGGCAGCCTTTGAGGTCCGCCCCGTGATCCCGCCTCCTGATCTCCAGCCTTTGTGTCACCCCCTCCCCTTGAGTGTGGGCGGGGCTGGCGGCTTCCTTCTAACCGATGGAACACGGCAAGGGGGACGGGATGTCACTCTCGATTACCTTATGTCACATACGACCCCATCTTGCTGGCAGTGTGTGTGTGTGTGTCTCTCTCTCTCCCCTCCTTCCTCCCCATTTCTGGCTTTGAAGGAAAAAGCAGCCATGAATCCTACAGCTGCTAAGAAATCAATTCTGCCAACACCCAGAGGAGCTTGAAAATGGATCGTTCCCCAGTCAAGCCTCTGTTGAGAACGCAGCCCCAGCCAACACCTCGACTGTGGCGTTGGGACGCAGAAAGCAGAGCTCCAGCTGGGCTGTGCCCAGACTCTGACCCACAGAAACTGTGAGATAATAAGTGTGCGTTGTTTTTAACAATCAACCTTGGCATAATTTTGTTGTACAGCAAAGACAACTAATAAAAACGATACTACGTTAGATTTCAACCTCACAGCACACACACAAATAAATTCAAGATGCATTAAAGATCTAAGTACACAAAAGATACTAATACTAAAATACTAATTACTAAAATACTAAAAGACCTAAATACAAAAAGAAAAAATTGAAAAGTCCTAGGTAGAAATATAGAATGTCTTTATAACCCTGGTGTAAGGTAAGATTTCTTTCTTTTTTTTTTTTCCTTTAAACACAAGGCTGAGTGGTGATTCTCATACACTCAGCTCCACCCAGTTTTTACTTCAGCATCCGCAATTTTCCTTTCTTTTTCTAAGGTTGACACCCGAGCTAACATCTGTTACCAATTTTTTTTTCTTCTTCTCCCTAAAGCCCCCTGGTACATAGTTGTATATTGTAGTTGTGAGTGCCTCTGGTTGTGCTATGTGGGACGCTGCCTCAGCATGGCTTGATGAGTGGTGCCATGTCTGTGCCCAGGATCTGTACCGGCAAAACCCCAGGCTGCCAAAGAGGAGTGTGTGAACTTAGCCACTGGACCACAGGGCCAGCCCCAGGATTTCTTAATCATAGCACAAAAAACATAAACCCTAAAAAGATTGATACATTTGATGATCTTAAATTAAAAACTTCTTTTCAACCAAAGCCATCATAGAGAAGTTAAAAGAGAAAAAAAAAAACTAGAAAAAGATATCTGAACATGGATAATAAAGAGAGGATTGAATCCATCATATGTAAAGAGCTCTTGAAAATCAATAAGAATGACACTACCCAGTAGAAAAATAAGCAATAGGGACAACCAGAGAGTTCTCAAAAGAGAAAAGTCAAATGACTGATAGTCGTGAAAGATGTTTAACCTCACTGGTAATCAGGAAATATAAACTGAATCAACCATATGATATCATCCATCTGCTTAAAGAAATTTAAAAACTTGAGAATGCCAGTGTCCATGAGCCTGTGGGGAAGGAGGGCCCCTCCTTGGCTGCTGGTGGCAATGTAAGTTGGCACAACCACATTGGAGAGCCATCTGGGACCGTCTAGTAAAGTTGAAGCTATGTGACCTGACCTCACTATTGCTTCTTGGGGAATATTCTCTTGAAATGTTAGCCTGTTGCCCAAAAGAATAGGTTCCAAGATGTTCCCCACAGTGTTTTTAGTAAGAAATAGAAGGATGAGAAATAAATGAAAGCATGCTCATATAGTGGAATATTATACATCGGTGAAAATAAACCAGGGCTACGTCAATTGGGAAAACAAGAGTGAGCAAAGACAGCAAGTAGCAGAATGATGCACAGTATAGGGTACTGTGTACATAAAGTATTAAAATGTGAAAAATACGGCTATATATCGCTGTGGATCCATCTGTATATAGTGAAAGCGTAAAAACAGTTATGGGAAGGATAAATACCAAGACATAAATATTCAAGACAGTGACTAACTCCAGCAGAGGAAAAGGGGGAACAGACCCATAACATTTAATTACTTTAAAAAATGTGAAGCAGGTAGGACAAAATGTAGACACTTGAGAGAGCCGATGCGCGGTGTGTATGCAAGTCTTCATCCTATTATTCTCCAGCGCTGAGTGGTTCCATGTGGCAGCCACTAGCCATATATGGTTACTTACGTTTAAATTAATTAAAAGTAAATAAAATAAAAAATTTGCCTCCTCAGTTGCACAGGCCACGTTTCAAGAGCTCAATAGCCACAGGTAGCCAGTGGCTCCAGATTGGAAAGTACAGATAAAGAACATTTTCATGATCATAGAAAGTTCTTTTGGACAGTGCTGTTCTAGAATGTTCCATATACTTTTAATATTTCATAATAATTTTTAAAAGGCAGGGGCTGGAAGGTGAACGAAGTCAGTGGAGGTGGGAGTTGAAGATGGAGGAGACAGGGGAGGACGGAAGGCTCAGGCCAGAGCAGGGGCGCGAGGGGGACCCCGCCCCAGCAGCCCCCGGGGCCTCCACCCGGTGTCTCTCTCTGAGCGACTCCTGCCCTCGGCCTTTGAGGCTCCTGCCGGTGGAGATAGATGACGCCTGCCACGCCTGTCAGAGATATTTGAAAAACAAATTAATCACTTTAACAAATATTAGCTCGGAACGGCCATAAACAGTCTTCGAATCTGCTCTTTGAGTCTGTATTACAATGAAAAATATGCTAATACAGGCGCTAATTGATTGTGTTTGAATAACTTCCTTTATGACAATAAGTGTCGGAGGGGGCATCGCTCAGTCAGAACTGGTGTCTCCCAAACCCTGGGATGCCTTCCTGCAGACTCACCCTCCAGAAACTTCTCCAGACCAACCTAGGAGCAGGTGCCGTGGCTGCCGATCCAGACAGACTTCCTGGAGGCCCACGAGGGGGCTGGCATTGGGCCCGCCCCTCACACACACGCGTCTCCTGGAATCTTCGAAGCACTTCTGCAAGGTCGGGGTCATGCTCCCATTGCACAGACTCGAAGACTGAAGCTGCTGTGAGGGGTGAAGAGACTCTCTGTGGTTCCCACGTGGTGCAACCAGCGTTCTCTGCAGTCTTGAATCTGGAGCCTGGGAGCACCCTGTCCATTCCGAAGCCGGGAGAAACCTCTGGAAACATCCTATTGCCATTGCTCAGCATTAATCCCACACGGATTAATCAAACGCACTATTGGATTCGATGGACCACTGGGCCGAGGGGTTCTCAAATTTCCCGGGTGCTTCTTCTCCGGTGCCAAACACACATAGCCGCCCCTGCTGGCCCTGCAGGGTCTTCCCTCCCCTCCTCCACCACCTCCTGCAGCCAACAGCACGCTCTCCTCCCCCTTTGCTCCTGCCCTTGGTTAAGTGCATCCTGGACACCTGCCCCCTGCACAGAGGAGGAGATTCCTGGGGTGGTGGAGGCCAAGAAGCTCCACCCCCCGACCCTTCCTGCAGCCTCCCCTCCTGCTGCCACTCACGGCCGCTGGTGTGACCCCAAGACTTGCTCAAGTTCGTTCTCTCTTCTTCGTCCTTGCCGCCTTTCCTGAATCCAGACTGCAGCATCTTCTACTGAGGCCCCTTCGCAGCCCCCCACGGCCTCCCCCAGGGTCCTGCATGCCCATGACTTGGGAACCCATTGCAGCTCAGCCCTGAGTGGAACAGCATCCGGGTCTCTTCCCCATCTCACGAGCGATGGTGCTTTACAGCACAAACTGGCAAACAGCTTCTGTGAAGGGCCGGGTGGTAAATATTTTCGGCGTCGCGGGCCACGGGGTCTGTGCAGCGACAGCTCGACTCTGCTTTGCACCAAGAGAGCAGCCGGAGACGATACGCACACGAAGGGCACGCCAGCGTTCCAATAAAGCTTTATTTATGGACGCTGACATTTGAACCTGATACAACGTTTCTGTACCGTGAATTATTCTTAAGTTTTTTCCAACCATTTGAAATTGGTTAATGATGGTTATAATTTTTAACTTGTGGGTCATACCAAAAAGGGCCGCAAACTGGATTTAGCCCCTGGGGTGTAGCGGGCTGACCTTTGTTCTTTCTGATTTCCTTCTCCTTAAAAAAAGAAAAAAAGGCATTTTCAAGTTTTCTGGCATTGGCTTGGGTGGCACGGGCACAGACAACGCAGATGGGGCAGGTTGGAAAAGAAGGGGGATTTCAATAAGCAAAGAGTGCCCACCAAGGATCAGAGTGACAGAGGGATGTGACAAGCAGGCTTCAGAGGCTGCAAAGGTCATGATCTGGGTGCAGGCTACACGGCGTGCTGACTTTGCGAGAATCCAGTGAGCTGGGTTCTGATCCGGGTGCTGTTCGCACACACATTCCACTTCAGTAAAAAGTAAAGAAGAAAGAGCTGATGACACCCGTGCTGGTGAGAGTCTGGGCACATCGCACTCGCAAGCCTCGAGGGGAGAGCAGAACGGAGTCCACCTGGGGAGGGCGCATCTCATGTGACCCGACGATACCATGGATAAGAATGTCCCCACGGCACATTCTCACACTAGTGTGCAAAGACGTGTGCAAGACATGTGTTTTAGCGTTCTCCCAGCAGAGACAGGAAGGCTCACAGACTAGCTGGGTAGAGGATGCCACTCTGTAGACGGAGGACCTCGTGGTCCCCAAGGAGAAGGAAGGTGCTGTCCTCGTGCTGATGAGGCGCGATCTCCTGGGGACTCGTGCATTGAAAAAAGGAGTGGACACGGAAAGCTGCCGTTCGTCTAGGAAAAAGGGACACACACGCACATGTGTACGCTTTCCTATGCAAGCAAGGAGAACTTTCTGGAAAGATGCACGGGAGGCATGGACGTGGCTTCGGGGTTCCGGGTGGGAGGGCGAACACACCCACCCTTGGGGCTTTTTCATCTTCTCTGTTAGCGTGTGTCCGGTGATTTTATAATCAAGGATGAAAGAAAAGTGAAAAAAATCGGGGGGATCGTCTCCCATACACTGAGTACCTGCTAATATTTCCCGAAGCCTTGTTGAATTCTCTGGCCGCTCCCAGGGGCCCCCTGGAGAACTCAAGACGGCCCAGCTGCTCTGCAGACCCTGTGCCCCGTGCTGGTCCGAGGGGCTCGGTGAGGCCGCCTGCGAGTGCCAACAATGGGCAGGACAAAGGACCCTTTGTGCGGGTCCTCCTGCCACAGCAGACCCCTGAGACCGGCCTCTCCAGTTGCAGCCCGAGAGCTCTTGCACTCAGCCGATGGAGCCCCAGGGAAACGTTCTTCCAGGATCACCTGTCAGGCGGGGAGGGGCCCCTGGGTGCCAGAGCTGAGCAGCCCCCATTTCTCGTCTCAGCCTCTGGAACATCAGCGCCCTGGTGGCCTGGTTCAGGGCCAGACAGTTGGTTGGAATGTTGGGACACGGGCTGGGTGACTGGGCAAGAGGCTCCGCTTCCTGAGCCTCAGTTTCCCCATCTGGAAGATGGGGTGATAGCCGTGCCCACCGACTCTGTAGGTCGTGGTGAGGATTCATGAGATGATGTGTGTGAGCCCGGGGCTCAAGAAACGGTACCTTTGAAAACTGGGGGAGAGTGGGAGTTTAAAAAGTGAGGCCTCTTTGGAAAACAGCCCGGCGGTTGCTCCAACAATTATATGCAGAGTTACCATATGACCCAGCAATGTCACTCCTAGGTGTCTAGCCAAGAGGAAGGAAAACATGTGTCCACACAAAAGATCATAGCAGCATTGTCCACAATAGCCAGAAAGTGGAAACAATGCATATGCCAGCAATGGATGAGGGAATAAACCAAATGTGGTCCAGCCATGCAGTGGAATATTACTCAGTCATGAAGAGGAGTGAAGTACCAACACACACATCAACACAGGTGAACCTCAAAAACATCACGCTGAGTGAAAGACGCCAGTCACAAAAGGCCACGTATTGTGTGGTTCTATTTGTATGCGATGTCCAGAATAGGGCAATCTATGGGACAGAAAGTAAACTAGTGGTTGTCAGGGGCTGGTGGGGGGTGAGCGGACAGGCGAGTGATAACTACGGGGTACAGAGTTCTTTTCTGGGGTAATAGAAACGTTCCACAATTGGCTGTGGTGATGCTGGCCCATATTTGCGAATATACTAAAAGCTACTGAATTCCGCGCTGTGAATGGGCGAATGGAATGATGTGTGAATTCTATCTCAACAAACTTTTCATTTAAAGAGATTTTTATTTTAGGATAGTCTGACATTTACAGAAAAGTTGCGAAGATTGTGCAGAGTTCCTGCGTGCCCTCCATCCAGCTTCCCCTGCTGCTAACATCTTACATTGATGTGGCACACTGGCGACAACTAATGACCGATGTTGGTGCGTTATTCTCCACCAAAGCCCAGATTTTTGTTGAATCTCATTAGGTTTTCTCGATACCCTTGTTCTGTCCCGGGATCCCGTCCAGGACACCCCATTACATTTAGCTGTCGTGCCTCGGGCTTCTCTGAGCTGTCACAGTTTCTCAGACCTTCCCTGTTTTAGGTGACCTTGACAATTTTGAAGAGCGTTGGTGAGGGGTTTTGTAGACTGTCCCTAATTTGGATTTGACTGCTATTTTCTCCTGTTTAGAATAGAGCTGTGGGTTTTGGGGAGAAAGACCACAGAAGTGAAGTGTCACACTCAAAACATAATATCAAGGATGCTCTTTCTCCACATGGCTCATCGCTGGTGACGTTAACGTCGGTCGCCCAGCTAAAGTGACACCCCCAGCTTCTCCACTGGAGGATCACTTCCTCTCTCCTTTTCTCACCCTTCGAAAGCCAGTCATCCGCGTAGCCCACATTTAAGGAATGGAGAGGTACGCTCCCCTCCCTCGGGGCACAGCAGCTACATAAATTATTTGGAATTCTTCTGTATGGGCAATTGGTCTCTTCTCCTCCATTTATTTATTTATGCAGTCATCAATAAAGCTGGTTATTTAAAAGGCTTGTAAAAAAAAAAAAAAGGTGTTATTTTAAAAAAAAAACTTGGGAAGAGGCTCCAGGCAGAGAGAAGACCAGAAGAGCATAAACAGAAGGGAAAACGAGGGAGGAAGTTAGGGCGAGAGAGGAGATAGGAAAAAGTTGGGGCGTGGGGTGCAGGGCTGGGGGACCGGGCCTCATTTCCCTGAGGACCCAGCAGGTGTGCCCACTTCCCAGGAGGGACCCCGTTGCTGCTGTCTGACAGGGAGAGGCCGGGGGGGGGGGGGCGCTGCTGCAAGGTGGCCTGGCCGTCTGCGTGGTGGGGGCCTTTGGGGGCCTCGTCAGCATGCACAGCCCCACTCCTCCCCTGGAAAGTGGACGGAATAATCGCTCCTTCGCTAAGCGAAGGTGAAACTGGTGATGGAGCCGGGCGGGTGCTTGTTAAACGACAGGGCGAGAGGGAGAGGGAAGCCCATTGCCTTATTTCGGCAGCATCCATCTTCTTTCAGCCCAGCTTCCAGCCAAAGTCTAGAAGGAATGGAAGGGGCCGAAGAAAACAGATCACAGGGTCGTGTCCTGGAAAACAGAGGCCCACCGGGCTGGGGGCAGGAGACAGAAGACGCTCTCCTTTTTCAGAAGCTTTATTAAGACTGAACTCATATGCCTCACGGTTCACCTGTTTGAAGCGTACCACTCAGTGGTCTTAAATACACCGACAGAGCAGTGCAACCCGGAGGCAGACTTTTCAATGTGCATCCTTTTTTTTTTTTTAATTTTTTTTTTTTAAGATTTAATTTTTTTCCTTTTTCTCCTCAAAGCGTCCCCGGTACATAGCTGTATATTCTTCGTTGTGGGTCCTTCTAGTTGTGGCATGTGGGACGCTGCCTCAGCGTGGTTTGATGAGCAGTGCCATGTCCGCGCCCAGGATACGAACCAACGAAACACTGGGCCGCCTGCAGCGGAGCGCGAGGACTTAACCACTCGGCCACAGGGCCAGCCCCTCAACGTGCATCCTTTTGTGTCTTTTGAATTAGGAACCACGATGGTGTGTCGACTGCTATAGTTTAAACAAATAAGTAAACCAAAATGAACAGCAACAAAAAAGAAGGCACGGGAGAGAAAAGCTGAGAATCCGGTGACCTGAATTCCTGGCTGCCACCTAACCTCCTTGGGCCTCAGTTCACCCCTCTGCCGTTCTTTCTCTTCTACCCTTCTCCTGCTCCGCCGCCGCTCCAGGCGCTGGGCGGCTGTCCCAGGCTCGCAGCCTCCCGCCTTCCTGGGCGCTGCTCCAGCCACCGGGGGCGTCGTCACACAGTCTGATCAGGCCCTGGACTCAGGTCGTGAGGACCCCACGGGTCAGCGGGACGTCTGGCCTGGGAGCAGCGTCCTTGTCTCCCCTTGGCCTCCAGACGGGGCTGGGGTGATCCCACCCCAGGAGAACCCCCCCACCCCAGGCGAAGTGCCCCAGCGGAGAAATCCTCCTTGCCTTCCCTTCTGGAGCCCTTGATAAAGCTGCAAACAAAACCCAAAACCCAAAAGCAAACCAAAACATTCCAGCACCAGCAGGAAAAGCAGCTCAAGAGATTTCGAACTCTCCCGTTCTGTGGACGCGGTTTTTGGACAAACCCCGACCTGTGTTCTCCTTTGCTGGAGCCCCTTTCTGACCTGAGGGTCCCTGACGGTCAGCTGAGAAGCCTTCCACCTGGCTCCACGTTCAAAGCACGCCCCTGCTCACAGGCGAGGGAGGGGATCCCCCTGAGGACCAGATGACGGAGAAATTGCTCCAGAGAGCCGGGGGGCTGGGTGGGCGCCTCTCCAGAAAGCTCCTCCCCGCCACTGTTTATCTATATTTTCACCAGGCGTGGGGTCAGAGCGCGGGTCTGCCTCCCCTGCCGGCCTCCGCCTCTGTCTCGGCCGGAGCTGGTCTCAGAGCTCATCGTGGAGGGCTGGACTGGACATCTGCTGATGGCGGAGGTGCGGGGAGCCCCAACAGCTTGTGAGGATGGAGCCGAGGGGGCAGACGGGGCAGCGCGTCACAGTCACAACCTCCCTAGCGGCAGGCAGGGCTGGAGGCCCACGAGGGGAGCTTTGGGTGTTGGGTCAGCCCGGGCAGGGTCAGCTGAGGTCATGGGACAGGCTGGACTCAGACCCCGCCTCCCCAACGGAGGTAGTCCTTGACTCCTCTTGACTCCTCTCACTGCCTCACCAAGGATTCCCCCCGCAACCTGGACACCGCAGCCACTCCCGCCTCACCCACTGCCCTGCCCCGGCCAGGCTGCATCTTTGCTCATCTCTGTTAAGGGGTGACCCTCCCTGGTCGGCTCCCGTCAGCGTCCACGTAGCAGCGGAAGGAGTTTCAAAACTCTGATTCGCCACGTCTAGCTTTCAACCTTCTGGGCTGCTCCCCTCCCTGCTCACTTCCAGACCCGCTGCCTGGCCTTGGCTGACCTCCCCGACCTGACCCCTAGGACCTCACTCCTCCCCACCCTGCTCCACCATTCTTGACCCTCCCACCCGGCTTTTCCCTCTCTGGGGGTGCGGCCCTCCACGTGTTACTGAATTTTCCCCTAGAGCAGGGCTGGCCTGTCTTGCTCACGTGCAGTGGGCACAGTGGAACCTCAGGAACTCTGGGAGGGTTTGTGAAATTAATGGTGGTCACAGTCCCAGAGGCACTCAGCAGCAGAACAGAGCCGAGAAGAGGCCAGGAGGGAAATGACTACTGAGCCCCTATTGTGTGCCGGGCCTGCCCACGACCCTTCCACGCACATTATCTCACTGGATCTTCACATCGGCCTTGCAAGGGGGCTGATCCTGTCCCCACTTTGCAGATGATGAGACTGCAGCTGGAGGAAGTGAGTTCTGTAACTCAGCATCGTGCCGCCAAGCAGCAGCCCACCAGGCTGTGCGCCAGGCCCTGGGCTAATTCTGGAGCAGCTTCCCTTGGATTGGAGGCCAAAGACCTGCATTTGCCTCTTAGCCGTGAGCCATGTCCCTGGGCCAGGCCTCGACTTCCTCGTTTGTAATATGGGATGGTAGGGATATTGCTGGGGGTGGTAGGGGGTGACGGGAGAGCGCTGTATAAACGGTGAGGCTCCATGGACAGGCCAGAGGCCATGGCCATTAGCTGTGTGAGTGAGTGTAGCAGACACCTTTGGTGCCCACCCATTGCCCCTGGACCCTCACAATCCCCACGCACGCCCACCCCACAGCTTCTGACTGCCAGTCCGTGCTCAGTGATGTGCCGGGGAGGTGACATGCCAGGCGAGCCCTCAGCCCATGGCAGACCTGATGGGAGTCGGAGGATAAATATCCCAGCTCCCTTCCCGCTCGGGTGGGACACTCCCAGGCCTGTTCCACGTGGCTCCTGAGTCCCCAGCAAGATGGAGCTCCGGTCGCCCCCACTGGAATATTGCTTGAAAATGACCTTTCTCTTCCTCGCCCCACTCCTCATCTTCTCACCCCGCTTGCATGTGGTTCTTGTCTTGGGGGTGCTTCTGGGGCAGCCCAAGCTAGACAACCAGGAGTGGGTACTCCTTTGAAACAAGACCCAAAGCTTTTCCTGCAGCATTCCTGGAGTCTCTCTCCCTCCCCATCAGGGCGGGGAAGCCCTCTGCGTTCATCACCTGGAGGCGGGATGGTACCACGGGGCGCACGAAACTTCCAAAGTCAGAACCTCAGAGACAGACAATAGGTTGGGAAGAACCGGTGAGCAGCGGCAGCCCCCCTAAGTCAGAGTTTCCCCAGGCCCCCCCGTGTGAGTTCCACAGCAGGCAGGATCAGAACGGAGCTCCTGCGGCTTGGGTCCTGCAAGTTCAGTTACAGGAAACGAACGTTCCTGTCCTGCATACTTGAGTTCAGGCCAAGAGATTCTTGACAGAATTCGGAGAGACGTTTGTTTCCTGACTCACTCACAAAGGACTCCCCCACCGGCGCCCCCAGCCTCCTTCTCCCTGATCATCCCCCCACCTGGTTCTGAGTCACCTCGCTCCTTCCGCCCGGGGGCCCCAGGATGTTTTCTGATGGGGCCCAGCCCGTTTGGGGAAGGAGACACCTGAGGGGAGCACCTGGCTTGGGGTGGTGTTGTCTCCAGACAGGAAGAGGCACCACGTGCTGGGATTGGCCTGAGGGGGAGAGGAGAGACGGAGCCGGCTGGGTGGGGCAGGAGGCCCCGGATGCCAGGGAGCTGGAGACAGGCTGGACTCCCGGGGGTCAGGGAGGCGCTCTCTGCTGGGGCCTATTTGGCCAGGCTCTGCTGTGTGACCCTGGGGGAAGTCACAGCCTCTCTCTGGGCTCTTGTCTCTGTAGACTGAAGGGCTGAGGCTGGTCTTCTGTCTCCCATTCTGAATGTTCTTTGAGTCTGGAGCAGCTGGACTTGCCGTGTCCTAAAGACCCATGTGCTTTTCTCTTCCCCTCTCCCTTCCTCCTGCCCTCCCTCCTTCTGCTCATTCATTCCTTCCCTTCACTCGGTGCCTCGCCTCGCACAGTGCACTGAGGATACACTGATCGTCAACCCCGGCCCTGCCTCAGGAGCCCAGTCTGGCAGCAGATGGACTTTTAACAGCCAGTTACAAGAGAAGGCAGCAACAGGCACGGCCTTAACGGCTGGCATCTCTTCCGGAGCCCCTCCTTTGTGCCAGGCCTGGGGCACGCCTGACTTCACTGAATTCCAGAACCTTCCAGGGTCAGGTTCCTTGGTCCTCTCCATTTTCCAGGTGAAGACACCGAGGGGCGAGAGACGAGGGCCCCTGGACTAGGAAGGGAGGATTGGGCTTGAGTTTGAGGCGGGCTCGAGGTCCGCGCTCAGAATCACTGTTTTGCTCCATCATAGCGCGCAGCGGGCATTTGGGGAGCCTGGGGAGAAGCTTCGGACCCGGCCCTGCAGCGGAGGGTGGAGGGCGGAGGGGCAAGGCCCCTGGTCTCCTCTTCCCAAGGGACCCAAACTTTTTAGTTCCATTCTCCCTCCTGCCCTCAGTGAGACTCCAATCGCTGAGTCAACATCTGTCACAGTAGCTTCACAGTAATGCCAGCTAATGACTGCGGATACTGACCCTCCTTAGCTCTGATTGGTTGGCTTGAGTCAAGGGCTTGATGCTGACCAATCGCAGCAGCCGGATGAATGGACTCTACTGATTGGCTGGTTATGGGGGCGGTGCCCAAGTCCTGCAGCTGGTGGGCGTGGCCAGTGCCATCCAATCCACGTTGAGAGTCAGGGAGGATGTTGCAACTCGAGATGCTCTTAGAAGAGGTGAGAACGAGATGGTCCCCAATCTAGGGCTTTAGATAAATTCGCTCACTAACACCCCCAGCGACCCTCAGGCACAGAGAGGCCAAGCCACTCGCCCAAGGTTGCCTAGCTCGTGAGCGGCCGAGCTGGAGTTTGAACCCTAGAAGTCTGGCTCCAGTCTGTCTTTAACTGCGGCGCCGCGCTGCCTCTCTGCACCCAGCTCAGAGCGTCCATCAGCAGACCCTGCTTGGGAGTGGAGTCGGGGAGGACGGGGGAGGGAGAGGAGGGGTGACGTGTTGGCGTCCCCAAACCCCTCCCCGTCTAGCCCTCCCCCGGACCAGCGGTTGACTCATCGATGGCAAAGCCGGCCAACCCGGCTGGCACCGCAGTTCCACCCCGGCTCTGTGGTTACCCGTGGTGGGATGGCCGCACGGTCTGAAACAACACATCACGGCCGTGCCTCTGCCCGCCCCAGCTGCTGCTCGTCAGCCCTGCGCGGGGGACCCTCTCGGGCAGTGTCTGCGGCAAGTTCAAGTGCCTCCTTGAGGATGCATCTTAGAGAAGGTGCTGCGGGTCAACAGCTCAGGCCTCTCTTCTTGGCCATGTGTGTGTGTGTGTGTGTGTGTGTGTGTGTGTGTGTGTGTGTTGTGAGGACGATGGGTTAGAATCTGCTAATCTTCCATCCATTAGCTTTCTTTGTCCTTCTGAAAAGATTTCTCTTGCTTTAATTTTATCTAATTTTACTTTCTCTAATTTTACTCCTGCTTCAGTTTCCAGTGAGGTGCCCCTCAACTAGCACTTTTAAGCCCAAATGTCCTTTTGGGGGTCTTGGCTGAACACATTCTGGAAATAACTCCAGAGCCGAGCTTCCTCGTTTGTTTCTCTCCCTCTGGTTCCTTGACCCTGACTAAACCTGTGCTGTGCGTTGACTGTTTGTCAGGCCCCGTGTCCACATCCTCGGGAGAAAAGATGAGCAGGATGCGTCTCTGCCCTAACGGAGCTTCCTGTCTTTTAGGGCACAGAGACGGGCAGTCATCGTGTCGTGGGGGCCCTCGGGGGCGGGAGGGAGGGGGTCAGCCCCGCTGGGGTCTTTGCCATGTGGACATCAGAGATTGGGGGTGGGGAGGGGAGGGCATCCTAGGCAGAGGGCACAGCACAGGTCAAGTCTGAGTTCATGGACCATGCGTGGTTTCCTCGTCCACGTGGCAAGTCACAGGTTGAGACAGGAGGCGTGGCTGGGGCTCCTATAGCTGCTGTGGGTTTTATCATAACAGAAGGAGGACGTGTGAGTGGTCCAGGGCCAACAGAGCACTGGGCTAGGAGTCCAGGGATGCAGTCTGGGCTCTAACAATTTAAAGCTGACTTGGTGGGTTCCTCTCTGAACCTCAGTCTCCTCATCTGTAAAAGCAGAGGCGTGTGCTGCCGTTCTTTAGGGCACTTTCCGACTCAAACCTCTGCTGTATTTTAGTGACATTCTTTCCCTGTCCTCCGTGGATTCCTTCCCCAGCTCTACCGTCCTGTGGACGTCTTCACCCCAGACCCCAGCTGGCTCAGAGGTAAGCTGATCTCCCTGTGCTGGTGGGGCTCTCCACCGAAGTTTGAGGGGGCGCTCCTGAAGTGTCATGGCACGGAACCTAATTGATTTGGACTTTATTTTCACAGCCGTGGTGTAATTATGAAAGCCGGCTGTAATTATCAAAACACAACTCCAAGTATTTCATTATTCAAGCCCCCCTATGGCCTGCTGCTAATTTATTCGATGAATTTGGATTATATCACTTAATAATTAGTGTGCAGGCATGGATCTGGGGAACCCAGCCACTGTGAGTCATGTGGCAACTGTGGGAAGCAACGGGAGGCTGGGAGATTGAGGAGGATGGAGGCGGGAGGGAATGGAACAAACTAGAAGAAAAACAGGTGCTCCTGGAGGCTTGAGGACCAGCTGCTGTGACATTCATTTAACCATCAATTCAGTAAACATTTATTCCTAGCCCACTACATGCTCAGAACTCTGAGTACCTTACCCTTCAAATATTAATTGTTACAAGACGGTTCCTGGGATTTTCTTTCATCTATCTATTACCCTATCCAGCCATCTGTCCATCTTTGCATCCATCCACTCATCCACCAATCTGCCTACCCATCCATTCATTTCCATCCACTCCGTCCATGTATCCATCCCTCCATCCATCCCTCCATCCATCCATCCATCCATCCCTCCATCCATCTCTCCATCCCTTCCTCCATCCTTCCATCCCTCCATCCATCCATTCATCTATCCATCCATCCATCCATTCATCTATCCATCCACCTGTCTATCCATCCACTATCTACCTGCCCATTCATTCATCATCCACCAACTTCACCCATCCATCTACCCACCCAACCATCCACCCATCTACCCATCCACCTCATCTGTCCATCCATCCATCCATCCATCCATCCATTCATCCATCCATCCATCCATCCATTCATTCATTCATTCATCTATCCATCCATCCATCTATCCATCCCTCCATCCATCTATCCATCCATCCATTCATCTATCCATCCACCTGTCTATCCATCCACTATCTACCTGCCCATTCATTCATCATCCACCCACTCACCCAACCATCCACCCATCTACCCAGCCACCTTATCCATCCATCCATCCATCCGTCCATCCATCCACTCATCCACCATCTACCTATCCATCCATTTACTTATCATCCATGCATTTTGTCCACCCATCCACCCACCCACTCACCCACCCCCCATCTACCCATCCACTATCCATCCATGTATTTATTGAGCGTTTTCCGTGTTTGCAGCATGGAAGGTGCATCAAGGAGCAAAATACGGCCTCTGCTGTCAGGAAACTCACCTTCAATGTGGGGACAGGGGACAGACATGCAGACCAACGCTTCTAACAGTGTGATACAAGTTTTGACGGGGAAGGACGGGGGCTGTGGGAGCCTGGGAGGAGCCCGACTTTGCTTCGAGGCGAGGGCAGTGGTCAGGGGAAGGTCCAGGAGGGCTGAGTGGAAGAGGGAGAGTAAGGCTGGGGCAGCCGAGCCAGGAGGAATGGCTGACGGAGCCGGGGCCTGAGGTGGCTCAGTGCGGCATAGGGCGGCCGGGGCTGTGGAGATGCGGCTGGTAGGGTCAGCGGGGTCAGATACGGAGGCCTCTACGCCTTGTTAGCCTTTTAGATTTCATTTTGAGAATGGTGGATGTTGGCAGAGAGTGAGGTGGTTAGATTTGTGTTTTTAAAAGGTTCCTCCAGCTGGAGTTTGGAGAATGGACTGGAAGGGGCATGACGGGAGTGAGAGAAGCTGGGAGCAGGTGAGGAGGCACCGTGTGAGCAGTCATGGTGGCGCTGGCTGGGGACAGAGAGAAGGAGCTGGACGGGAGGGACATTGAGGAGTCAGCATGCTGGCTGTGGGGGTGACGGAGAGGGGGTGTCAAGGGTGACAGCCTGCATGGCCTCGGCTGGAGAGGTTGGTTCAGTCCAGCAAGCTTTTCTAGCGTGCCTGTGTGCTGTGTAAAGAACCAGTGGTTCTAACTTGATAATTCAAGAAGCAGCCTGGTGTGTACAGAGTTCTAACTGAAGGCCGTCTGGAGGGCAGGAGCACCAAATGCCGTGGGGTGAGATGGGAGCCGAGGCTGTGGAGGTCAGCAGTGGTCCTGTCTATGAGGGTCTCAATGGTCAGGCTAAGGAGGTTAGATGCTTCTTGAGGGCACTGGAAACTATGAGAGGATTTGCAACCAGATTCTGGCATGACTAGAGGTCAGATTAAGGGAGACGGATGGTTCTGGTTTCCATGCTGAGGATGAGCTGGAAGGGGTAAGCCCAGAGGACTTCCTGAGGAAGCTGCTGCTGGCATAAAGGGGAGAGATCGAATGGGCCTCTCAGGAAAGCATGGCTCCTCCACTTAGGGCTGTGTGACCTTGAGCGTTACCTAACCTCTCTGTGCCTCTGGAAAATGGGGATCATACTGGTTCCCATCTCACAGGGCTGTCAGGGGAATTGGATGAGGTCACACAGGAAAAGTGCTTGGAACAGGGCCTAATGCACAACAGCTTGTATTCAGACGTGGGAATGGTGACGACCTTTGGCCTCCTGGGACTCAGTTTCCCCACCTGTAAACCCGAAACCCCCACCGTGCCCGCGTCACAGGGTCATCGGGGATCAGATGATTTGACGCACATTGTGCGCTGGAACAGAGACTGGCCGGCATGGCTGTGCAGTTGGCGGGGCCAGTTGCAAAATGAAAAGGCCAGGCCTCTTGTTCAAAAACAATTACAGATCCCAGACGGCAGCCGTGGGGCCGAAACCCAGCGCGGCCCTGCGCCAGCTTGACAGGTTGACACGGGAAGTTCCCGGCCGAGGGAACAGCTTGTACGAGGCTTACAGGGGTCTGGAACAGATAATCGGAACCAGGATTGTCTCTGAGAACCCGCGGCCGCCGTGACCCCAGGACATTTGCGGGAGGCCTCTGACACGGGGGCCCTGCCTTGCCCCCCATTTGGGGCGGGGGCCCAGCTGGAACAAATGGGTCCCTTTCCAGACCAGAGACCTGCACTGGCTTTTCCAGGGACACACAGCCCGTGGGGGCAGGGTCTGAGCGGGCGCCAGCGCTCTGGGCTCTTCTCCGGGGCCCCCTCTCATCCGCGCGCCCCGCGGGTGACCACGAGTGGAAACAATTCGAAGAAGTTAACAAAACCCCGAGCTGGCCAGTCCTCTGTGTCCCTCATCCTTCAGAACGTATCTATCGGGGGCGATTAGAGAGGAATGGGTCCCTGTGAGCGTTTCAAAGTTTTGCACAACATATTTTATGTGTGTTTATAGAAAAAAAGCCCAGACCCAAATTGATTGAAAAAATGTGTTGTTATTGAAAGGGCTGAGCTGAACTCTCCGCCGAGCGTGGGGCTCGCAAGACTTGGAAGGCGACGATTTCACATAAATAGTTGTGCCGAGTTGTTATGGCAACTGAAATTTGAAAAGTAAATAGGTTCGGGGGAAATATTTTTCCTTGTCTCCGGAGGAGTTTTCTGTCCGGGATCATTTGCAAGTGGAGGAGGAAATCCAGGACCCAGTGGGCTTGGTGTATGCTGTCGAGGGACAGAAATGGGGCGTCCCCGTGTCGGGGGTCTCCCTGTCCATGGAGCGGGTTCTGTGCTTTCCCTGAATAGGGGTTGAGACAGGATGACGTGGGCTGGCTCTTGCCTGCTGTGTGGCTTTGGGCCAGTGCCCTGCCCTCTCTGGGCCTCTACTTTCCTAGAACAGTTTGGTTGACCCTAATAATAATAATAATCATGCAGTTTCATAGCTATTGTTTTGGAGATGGCACCTCCTTGTGGATTGGACCCTCACACCAGCCTGCTGAGGTCGCCATGCTTCTCTCCATTGGAGAGGTGGGGAAACTGAGGCCGGGGAGAGACTGGAGGCTTCCTGGCGATCACACAGGAGGGAACGGCAACCTCTGAAACTCGCTTGGGTTCCTGGCGTGGAGTATGTTTTGGTCGCCACATTCCTGTGCGCTGTTGCTCATGTGTGCTGGCGGCCAGTCCTTCTTGGGGACGCCCCGGGGATCACCGGTCCCAGAGCACAGAGAGGGCGAGGCCCGAGGGGTGGGACCTGCTGGAGGCCGGCCGGGCCTTTGAGGGCTGGAGACCCTCGTGGTGGAGAGAGGGTAGCTGGGACTGAGGCCTCGCTCTGGCTCCCCGGATGCGGCCGTGTCCCTCCCACAGAGCGGCCCCGTGGGTCCCCCGTCCTCCCTTCTCCGTAGCGGGAACAGTGTGCTCCAGATGAGGAAGGGCCACTGGCCTCAGAGGAGGCCGTGACGACGAACAGCTCCTCTCACGTGTTCGCCTCTTCAGGGATGAGCTGTCCGTGCCAGACAGCGTTTACGCCCCAGAGCGGCAGGGACCAGGCTGGTGGGGGGTGCTACGACCCCCTTCAGGGTTGTGTAAACTGAGGCACAGAGCAGTGAAGGGGTCGTCTTCAAGCCACATGGTTGGCAAGAGAGGATGCTTCTGCTGTCCTGAGCTGCCTGGCACGGGGCTTCTGCCCGGGCACGTAATGAGCCCCCCGCCCCTGGGGGCATGCAAGCTCACGGCCTGGGTTTGGGAGGAGGCTCTGTGAGGTGGAGGTTGAGCTGGAGGACTCCCAAGCCCCTGAAGATGCCCCCTGTGGGGTCTGAAGAGTTGAGATTGGATCAGGGACCCCAACCTTGGGGACAGACGTCAGCTCTGAGCCCTTTGCCTTCTCCACCCTCCACGGAGCCCCCAGTGTGGGGCAGGTCACAGAAGGAAATGTCTGGAACTGTCCCCTGCCCCATGCTGGGGTCAGAGAGGCTGCCCCTGCTTGGAGCGTGGAGCGTGTGCACGTGTGCATGGGGGAACATGTGTGTGCATGTCCACGGGCACGCGTGTGTGCATGCCTGTGTGTCCATGCGTGTGCATGTGTGTGCATGCCTGTGTGTCCATGCGTGTGCACGTGTGCGTATGCCTGTGTATCCATGTGTGTGCACGCTTGTGTGTCCATGTGTGTGCCTCTGTGTGTGCGTGTCTGTGAACCCCCCAAGCCTGCCACTTCTGTCTGGCTCGCCTGGGCCGGTGCTGGGACCTCGGGTCACCTCTGACCTGAGGACCCGGCAGCTCCTGGGACGGGCCGTGAGGACCCTCTTATAGCCCGAGCTCCGGAGCCCCGGGTTCGACTCCCGCCTCCTGCTCTCGGTCAGGGGGCTGCGGCTCCAAGTGGGTGGCCCCCAAACCTCAGCCCCTCCCCGGGGAGATGGGCGCTGTCGGCGTGCGGCCGCCGGGCTGTGGCGAGGGGTTCGGGGGTGTCCGTGCACAGGGGCACCTGCCCCTCCGTGTTGCCCCCACCGCCCGACGCGGGGCTCCGGGCGCGCGCGCTGCCGCCTCCTCCCCGCGGTCACGCGCGGCCTCCCCACGAGCTGAGCCCCCCGGGCGTGGGGTCCCCTCGGGAAAGGCGGGCGCCAGGGCTGTCGGGAGCACGAGGGCAGGCAGGGCGCCCCCGGGAAATGACGCTGTGAGCTGTTTGCAGAGAGAGGAGGGGAGCGAGGGGGAGACAGGCGTAGGGATGAAGGCAAGAGATGCGCGGAGACAGAAGAACCGGGACGCGCAGCAGAGTCTCCACGGCCCGGGGCGCCGTCCTCCTTTGTCGCTGGATGTGGCCGGGTGACCACATTTTGGTCAAGGAGATGCAAGCACAGCGATGTGGAACAGCCTCAAGGAAATCTCTTCAAAACACAGCCGGTGGGCACCCACTTGCCTCTACTTCCCCTTGGCTTCCTTCCTGCTGGGTGGACGGCAAACGTGATGGCTGATGCTCAAGCAGCCATATTGGACCCTGAGGAAAAAGTTCCGTGCAGAGAGTGGACTGCCTCCCTCCGAACTTCTGTAAGTCAGTGAGAAATCACCTTTTATCTTTTCGAAGGCGCTGTTATTTGGCTTCTTTCTCTGTCAGCCTTAATCCTCATGATGTAGGGAAAAGGTAATTTCTCTTATCTGGTCTTCCCTTCTGGAATAAGGGAATCAGCTGCTCAGAGCTGGCAGAAGGGAAGGGGCGTGGAGAACAGGGCAGTGGGGAGGCGCAGGGGATGGAGACAGGGCAGGACAGCTGTGCAGGCCACGGACGCCTGGCCAGAGAGGCCTGGAGCGGCACGCCCGGGGGAACCCTGCCTTCCTGTGCACAGGCCCATGGGGTGACCCGCCCCGCCAAGCAGAGAAGCTGCGTGCAGACGGAGAGCAGGGCAGACAGCGGGTTCCCTTCACTGCCCCCAGGCAGGGGGAGCTGCCACGCCCCCTACAGAGGGAGGAGAGGTGACCATCCCGGGGGTCTGTCCGTGGACTTCCGAGAGACCCGAGTGAAGGGCGAGGACTCTGAGCTTGGGTGCACGTCCCGGCTCTGCGGCTCCTGGCCTGTGACCTTGGGCAGCCCACCTCTCCAGGAGCCTCGGTTTGCTTGTGTCGGATGATTTGGTGGCTCGTAAGCAAAGGAGAGCGAGCCGTGCACTTAGGCAGAGCAGCACTTCTCAGGCTGCCCGGGACGTGCCCAGTGCCCGCTGTGACGCGGGGGTCCGCAGGGGCCAGAGGTCCTGCTGTCTGACACGCTCCCTGGGGACACCCATGTTGCAGGTGCGTGGACTGCATCTTGAGTCCCGAGCCCTCAGCCTAGTTCCGGGGTTGGCCACCTGCCGCCCGTGGGCCACCTCCCGCCCCTGCCCGCTTTTGTGGGTGAAGGTTGGTTGGAACACGGACACGTTTATTTACACGTCGTCTACGCTGCGTTCCTGCCGCAGCGCCAAAGCTGACCAGCTGCCACAGAGACCTGGCGGCCTGCAAAGCGGCACTCCTTTCCTTCCCGGCCCTCCGGAGCCAGCGTTTGCCGACCCAGATGGGAAGCAGAAAGAACCGAAAGAGGAGAAGGGTGGGAGGCCCCCAGCCCAGAGGAGGGGCCGCGGCCACAGGGCGGCTGGTTCTGGCGGCGGAGCTGGCCTCAGTGGGCCTCGCCACCTCCCCCGGGAAGACCTCCACCACGATGGCAGGGAAACGAGGCCGGGCCAGGCAGAGGGCCCGGGTAAGAGGGGTCGCCGGAGGAGAAAGTCACCTGGAGAATCCTTCCCCTGCAGCCCCCAGCTGTCGGGCCCACCCCGCAGCCCCCACATCCCGGTGTCTCCGCCCTCTGGGGACGAGGCCCCCCGGCCGCCCTCGCAGGCCCGGCTCCCGGGAGCTCATCAGAGGAGGACGGCGGGGTTGCATCCAATTTCGTTGCCTCCTCATCGAAATGAGAAATCTGAGGCCAGGGCGGCCTCACAGAGCTGATAACGCCCTCAGGTGAAGCTCTTCTCTTATCGCAGCCTGGTCACCTCCATCTGCACAGGCTTGTTTGCCTTAAAAAAAAAAAAACTGCCTGGGACATGGGTTGGCTGTGATAGGAAAAAAAAAAAAAAAAAGGGAAAGAGGCAAAGGAACACTTTATTTTTCCAGACTTGGGGGAGGCGGGGTCCGGCCCCCTCCCACTGCGGGGTGGCGTGGCTCACACCCCAGCCTGCCAAGAGCCGGAGGGGGGGATGTGGGTTATTTAGATGGGGTGTCTCCCCACACGGCAACTGTTGCCACGCTAAGGAGATCGCAGCCCAGACTCCGCCCGCGGTTGTTTGGCCCACAGAGCCGTGTTTGTGCCGAAAGTGGCCATGAGGGTAACGGCGGCGGGTGCGAGGGTGTCTGAACCCCGGTTCCTGTCCTGCTCCCCTCGCGCGAGCCGGCCAGCCGTCCTCGCCTGCCTCTGAGCTGTGCTGGTCTCTCTCCAGTCTGTCTCGGCTCCAGGGTCTCTGTCCCCCGTTTCTCCATCTCTGTCTCTCTGCGTCTCCTGCCTTTGTCTGGGTCTCGCTCTGTCTCCCTCGTGATGCTCCTTTTTCCTTCTTTCTCCTCTTTTCTTCTCTCTCATCTTTCTCTCCCTTCTGCGGGTGTCTACCTGCCTCCCCACGCCGAGGGAGCAGGCCCTCCACGCCACGTGGACTCTCTCTTCAGTGCTCTGGGTCCCAGCTTGTGCCCCGCAGGGTCTGAGGAGGGGCTCAGAGTGTCAGAGCTGCCCCCACCCCGGAACTCCACCCGATGAAGGGGGAGTGTGACAAATGGGAGCAGAGGCCCTGGGAGTGAGGGTGGGCCCCAGGGGCGGGGAGGAGACTCAGAGTTAATCAGACCAGCCTCATCCTCCATGAGCTCAGAGTCCTGCGGGGCACACCCATCCCCAAGTGCCAAGCGCCCGGGCAAGGTGGCAAGGACTGGTGATGAGCCAGCCTTAGGCCCGAGCAGGGCTCCAGTCCTGGCTGTGCCACATACTACCTGGCGGACCCTGCACAAATCATTTCGTGTCTTTGAGTCTCATTTCCTCATCTATAAACAGAGATCACAGTAATGTCTGTCTCATGGGTCAACGTGAGGGTCAGATGGTTTAAATTGTGTGTTGCTCTTAGAACACCACCTGGCACATAGTAGGCATTCAATAAAGATTGGCTTTTGTTATTCTTGTAGGGAAATAACGAGATGTGAGAGCTACTACACCCTAAGTGAGGTCAGAAGGGAAAGGACATTTTAGTTGTGGTCCTGAGGGTTGAGTAGGAGTTCGCTAAGCTTACAGAGGACCCTCCAGGTTGATTGTACAGCAGAGTTGATGCCATTTTATAGATGAAGAAGTATAAGTCCAGACAGGAGAAGTCATAAGCCAGACAGGCCTTGGTCATAATTATACATCCCGAAGAAGGGAGCGTGACGAGCCTGTAGGTCGATGTCGATGTTCACTCTGGTCCTGCCCCTGAGACCTCAGGAGCAAAAGGGTGAAGGGGTTGCTCCATCCTAAAGTGAACACAGCTTTCCATGCCTCTCCTGCCTCCACTCAGTCTGCCCCTGTCTCCTAAGCTGTGAGCCATCACACAGGGAGCCACCCCAGAGGCCGGACAGATGAGGACCCAGAGGAGTGGGGCAGCCAGCCGCTGGCAGGTCTACACAGCCCTTTCTCCAGCTGCAGCTTTCTTGGCCCCTCGCAGCTTGCAGATGCTGGAGGAAATGAGGAGAATGCTCCTCGGGTCAGCGGGTTGGGGTTCCATCTCTCCAGAACCCGCAGTCGCAGCCCCTCTCAGCCCCGGCCGCTGGGGAGCGAGGCCAGGGCCATGGTCGCTGGGGCTGCGTGTGGGAGTGGGAAGCCCCTGCCCCCGTTCTGTCCTTGTCACTGTTCCCATGCAGTGGGGACAGCTCGGGGAAGAGTAAGTGGCTTTTCCTTTTCCTCGCCACCCGGGGCACCGGCTCACCCTTGAGGTCTGACCACACCCTTTCCTTGGAGACTCTGTGGCATTGAGGAAAACCACACTGCCTCATGCAAATCCTGGGCACAGATCCTCGCACCTGGGGGCCGTGGCCGGCAGCTTCTAACGTGGCTCCCCAGGGTCCCTCCTCCCTGTCCACACCCCAGAACTCCCTCCCCTCGAGGTGGGGCTGCACCTGGGGACTCATTTCTTTCTTTTTTTTTTTGAGAAAGATTAGCCCTGAGCTAACTGCTGCCAGTCCTCCTCTTTTTTGCTGAGGAAGACTGGCCCTGAGCTAACATCCATGCCCATCTTCCTCTACTTTATATGTGGGACGCCTGCCACAGCATGGCTTGACAAACGGTGCCATGTCCACACCCGGGATCTGAACTGGTGAACCCCAGGCCACCGAAGCAGAACGTGTGCACTTAACCTCTGCGCCACCAGCCGGCCCCTGGGGACTCACTTCTAAGGAGGAGAGAGAACCTGCAAAGTGAGCAGCTGTCACATCCGAGATGAGGCTGCAAAACCCTGGCTTCCTTCTTGCTCTCTCTCTCGCCCTCTCAGCTTGCACACTTTGGTGGAGCCAGCTGCCCCCTTGAAGGTGCCCATTGAGGGTGACCTCAGGCCAACGGCCAGTGAGGAAGCAGGACCCTCGGTCCGACCCCCTGCGGGCAGCTGAATTCCACCACAGCCGTGTCAGTGGCTTGAAAGGGCGTCTGCCCTGGTCGAGTCTCAGACAAGACCCCAGCCCCGACCCCGAGGGGAGCCAGTGAGGCCTGAGGCAGAGGAGCTGGGGAGCTTGGACGGCTGCCCTACAGGGACGGTGAGGCCCGCAATGCTGTCATTTCAAGCCACTCTGTTTCAGGGTCATTTGTTACGCAGCCTAGATTGCTGGAACAATGACCTTGGGGATGTGAGTCCAACCCTTCTGAATCCTAATATATCCAGCTGTCAGGTGGGTGCCATGGGGCCCGAGAACTCAGCGGGAGGACAATCGCCCAGGCTCTGGTGCCCAGGAGGAGCTCAAGAAAGGAGCTTTCAGGGCTGGCCCCGTGGCCGAGTGGTTAAGTTCGCGCGCTCCGCTGCAGGCGGCCCAGTGTTTTGTTGGTTCGAATCCTGGGCGCGGGCATGGCACTGCTCATCAAACCACGCTGAGGCAGCGTCCCACATGCCACAACTAGAAGGACCCACAACGAAGAATATACAACTATGTACCGGGGGGCTTTGGGGAGAAAAAGGAAAAAAATAAAATGTTTAAAAAAAAAAAAAAGGAAAGAAAGAAAGAATGGGGCTTTCACGTCGTAGCCGGCAAATCTTTCCGGGACCAGCCCTGGGCCCTGGGGCAGGTGCTGGGGACATGGAGGGCGGCCGGGGGGCACAGCGGCGGTGACTGCCTCCTGGGGCTCAGCGAAGGCAAAGCAGGGCATTACGAAGACAAGTGGGAAGTTCGTGAGTCCCAGAGGGCAAACGGCAGGGACACCCGGTCTGGGCAGGAAGGCCAGTCACACTGGGCCCCCTGGGGGACCCCTAGAAGACCCCCGGGATGCCCTCTTGTCTTCCGCCAGCTCCAGGATCCTGGGATTTCAGGTGGCGTCTGGGTTTCCATGCACCACTTGGGTTTATGACACAGGCACCCTCAGGACCCCCTTGCCTCTCCGAGCCTTGCGGGAGCTCTGCCCGGTGCCAGGACGGTGGGAGGATCGAGGAGCTCCTGGCCTCCCAGAGCCGATCTCTGAGACCAAACCACACAACCCTGGGCGGCATGGGGATCTGTCCCCATCAGTGCTCGCCTGCAGACCGGATCTCTCCAAGGGGCAGGGAGCGGGGCTCCCTGGGGACCCCACTTGCATCTTCTCCACTTAGCACCCCACTCTCTCTTCTCTTGCTGCGTAGCAAGCCGCCCCGGAAGGGACTGTCTTACAGCACCTTTGTTTTGTGCACAGATCCGCGATTTGGGCAGGCTCCCGTTGGGCGGCTGCCTCTGCTCCCCTCAGCACCCCCCCCACCGTGGCCACTCAAAGGCTGGGGGTTGGAATCCCCCGGAGGCTCCTGGGCTGGCGTGTGTGACCGTCCATGCTGGCGCCTGGCTGGGGCCTCAGCTGGGGCTGGAACGTGGACGTGCGGCCTCTCCACGAGGCTGGGGCTTCCTCACAAAGTGGCCGCCGGGTTCTGGGGAGGAGGGTCCCCAGAGAGGGAGCCAGGCCGAGGCCGTGTCAGCTTTTGTAACCGAGCCTTACAGGTCACGCAGAGTTTCCAGCATATTCTGTCCACCGCAGCAGCCACGGAAGGCTGCCGGTTCCTGAGGGAAGCAGATCTGGATTCCAGGCCTTGTTGGGAGTGGCAGCATCAGAGAATTCACCACCGCGTTTAAAAACCGCGGCACGGCCTCTGCTCGGTGGACACTGATGGTCCTCACCTGGGTCCCATGGGCACTCCTGGGACCAGCCCCTCTCACGGGGGGACGGGATGTCGTGCTGTCCAGGCTGGGGTCACACGCCCGTTTCTGGGGCCAGCGTGCAAGAGTGGGGAGAGGGCCGAGCCCATGACTGGCGGCCAGGCTGGAACCATGTGTGATGAGGGCCTGAGATTTCTCCAAAGAAGGGAGAGTGGGAGGACGAGAACCACATCTGTCCTCTCCAGATTGTACACAACTAAACAAGCGCTCGAGTACGTAACTCCCCGTGGTGACAAACGCTCTGTTGGCAAAGGACAGGAAGCTTGTAAGAGCGACTAATGGGGCAGGCGGAGGGGATGGGGCCTTGAACTGAGTGGTCAGGGGTGGTTTCCGGAGGAGTGATTTACACCAGGACTTGAAGGGAGCCAGCCAGCGGTGGGCATTTCAGGCAGAGGGTTTAGCCTGTGCAAAGGCCCTGTGGTACGTGAGCTTGGACTATTCAAGGACTCGAGTGGCCATGTGGTTGGAGCAGAGTGGATGGGATGGGGCCATGGCAGAGGGGAGGCTCCATCCCATCGTGTC
Organism: Equus caballus; assembly: GCF_041296265.1. Taxonomy (NCBI): domain Eukaryota; kingdom Metazoa; phylum Chordata; class Mammalia; order Perissodactyla; family Equidae; genus Equus; species Equus caballus. The sequence goes on from NC_091691.1 coordinate 10,137,453, forward strand.
TCAAAGGCCATGGTCCAGAGTTTGGATGTGAGTCTGTGAGCAATAGGAAGACATTGGTGGGAGCCAGCTCAAGTTTACATGCATCATACCCAAAATGCCCGAGTTGCAGTTACTTACACATGATGCGTTTTCAATGTCTGTGGGTTCCTTTCCCCACTGTCTTTTGGCCCCTTCTCCTGACTCCCTTCCAAAATCATTACCAGCTTGGATATGACAATTTCCCCGGCCCCATATCCCCCCCTCAGTTTTCCCATGCCTTCCTCGTACCCTGGCTATCTACCCGCTCCATCAACCCAGACAGCCCCAGCTCCTGCCTGCCTGCGCCGTCTGCCCTAAGTCACCGGGACAGGTCCCGCAGAACCCGAGACACGCATGACGTCAACAAGTGGCGGCGTGAAGGTGACATTTCCTTCTCTCAGCCGCCACCCCTGCTGCCAGCTCATCCCTCGCTGCCTGGTGCACACGATCCATTCAACTCAGATAAACGAGTTCCCCAGCAGGGCCCAGGCGTGGAAGCGCCGACAGACCCTCATCCACGGCGTCTCTGGGCGTGCACGGGTCTGTAATAATCGGGGCCTCACCGAGGCGGAGGAGTTATAGCAATGGGGCCGCGTCTATGACAGTTTAATCAGATCTTGAAAATCAGGGGCATTACATCGTGCACCTGCTCATGGGGACAAAAAAGGAAAAAAAAAATGTCTGGCGGAGTTTTCTATCACGGGCGTTTTTTTATGCGCAGGCCGGACCTCTCGGGTATGTAATTCACCGCATGTGAGTGGGGGAGGGCAGGGGGTGGCGGACGTGGGGACTAGAATGATGCTGAATGGCGGCCAGGCAAGAATGAGGAGGGTGTGTCCCAATGGGCTTCTTCTGTTGACACCGGCTGTACCTGGGGACAATGCGGTGTGTCCGGGATAGGAAGCAAGACACACCTGGGTTCACGACCAGCATCCCTCTCTCCCTTCCTTGGTCCCTCGATTCCCCCCCCCCCCATTCCCCCACTTCCTTCCAAGAATATTTGTCGGCCCAGGACGAGGCATCGGGATGCCGTAAGGACCCTGATGTGTGCAGACTCTGCCTTCGAGGACCCGCGAAGATGGCCAGGGTGCACAAGCTCGCTCATAAAATATCTTAGCTTGGGTCCCGCAGAAGCAGGACCTGAGACAAAGACTTAGGGCAGGAAGTTTGTTTCGAGGTGGTTGCAGGAAGCGGGAGTGAGGGATCGGCAAGACAGAGTGAGTCAGAGAAGGAAGAAAATTCCAGTGGAGGGTGCGATAGTGATCCGGTTGTCACCATGGGCAGTCGGAACGCAACACTGCTGGGGCCTTCGGAGGAAAAGCCTAGAATGCACCTCATCTTCAAGATACCCTGAGGTAGGAAGCAGGAGATGCCCGCTGATGGGATGCTGGCCACCGGCAAGGGAGTGGCCACTCCTGACGTGCCGGAATCGGTGCGTCTCGAGGGGGAGGTGTGGCGCACCATGGACAGCTCCTACACCTGTTCACTGGGGGGCGCCTGGCATCCAGGTGGGCTTCCTGGAGGAAGTGACACAAGAGATGAAATCTGTCAGCTGAGAAGCAGTTAAATCGGCAATAGAGTGGGGTATGAGGAGGAAAGAACTTGGCAGGAAGGCAGAACAGCATGTGCAAAGACCCAGAGGCAGGAAGGAACGTGGTGCATTCGAGGACTGAAGCCATGTGGCTGGACCCGGGAGAGAGAGGGCAAGAGGACAGGATGGGGCAGGACCCAGGCCCTGTGGGGGCCACTGGGGGGCCAGGGGTGAGAAGATCAGAGACATCATGCTGGCTTGTGTGGAGAAGGGGACTGGTCACCACTGACGCTCGGCCACCCCTGCCAAGCCCTGTGCAGAGCGGGCACTCAGAGCTCTTCGTTCCTTCCTCCTCCTCTCCTCCCACCTCTTGACTTCCGAGGCGGGTCCCCAGCCCGAGGTCATCTTCTGGGAGGAAAGGGCCTTGTGCTGAGGTGCTGATCTCATGGGGCAGAAAGAGGGCGCCGCCAGCCTTGGCTTTGGGACGGTCCTCATACTACAGGTTGGGATGTGGGTGTCTGCCTGGCCATGCTGTGCAAACTGTTGAGTGCTGTGATGGGAGCCCAAGCCGCAGACGCCTGTGCCCAGACTGCAGCCCAGGACAGTAGACGGCAGTGCTCCTCCAGGCCAGGCTGTTCTGCGAAAGTGACTTTCCAGAGTGCCCCTACCAGGGTGGAGGCGTCGCGCCACCCCACTGGAATCCTGTCCAAATTCTTCCTTCCTTAGGTTTCTTAGCCTGTGATCCAAGAGGGCTCTGCCAGAGGCCTTGGGGCTCATCAGCTCTCACGTTCAGAGGAAAGCAGCCGGGAGTTAGGAGTCCTCAGACCTCCTCACCTTGGGGTGAACTGCGTTGAAAGACTGTAGATGTGCCAGATGCTGAAGGCATGTGGCCAAGAGAGGGGCCTGGTCAGCCCAGGGAGCTGGCGCCCCACCGCGAGGCTAGAGGGCAGAGGGAGGCTGGAGGGGACGGGAGAACCAGAGACCCCACTCCCTTCCTCT